>NW_017971441.1:512321-751403 GCF_001907595.1 Talaromyces atroroseus
CCCCCCTTGCCTGCTGCAACGAGTAGATACTACATAGTACGTACATACAAGCCATGTCAAAGGAAATCCCTTCGTCAACTATCGTGCAAACAACATGATTCACGGTGGGTGAGCCGCCAAACACCTTAGTCCCTCACCGGTCTGGACCACCGACTTGTCAGCTCTCCTGCAGGGAACCAGCGGGGCAGCACAGCACGCCGTTGAATTTTGACAGCCAATGGAGAGAATCAATTAGCCCAGTCAACGATTATGCTTTATCAGGTTCTCAAAAATCAGGAGAAAAAGGTAGTGCCAGAATCATCCCAAGCAGGACTACTCGTGGTATGCCACTTAAGGTACACAACATCAAGCAGTGACAAGACCCACGCGTTCCCGGGAACCCATAATCCTACATAGGAGAGACAGAGATAGAAGCAATTGAAGGTGGCAACCTTGCTTCATCCCGAGGCCACGATGCCTTTACCTGGAATAGCTAGGGGGAAGTTATTATATAGTAAAAGAGAAACAGATTAACTAAGTTACTCCACAACACAGAGGATTCAAGACTTCCCTGCGGAGACATGTTCCGCAACGTCTTGAATGACGCAAAAGGCATCTCATCAGTAAAAGCTCCGTACAATTATTATTCCTCGCTATGTGTGGTGGCATCTTCTAGAAGAACAATGGCTACCGATCAAGTTATCGGAGTAAATGGATTGCTTCCGTCTGCGGAAATTTATTTTATACACACACACCCACACAGACACACACACACATATATATATATATACCACATACATATACGCGGCACAATTGGAAGATCCTTGCTCCGTATCATTCAACCAGCCAACAATACTCCATACTGGCAGGAAGCCTGAATGGCAAAAAACAAGCCTATATGCTTTAGAAGACGATCCTCCAAGCGGCAACGACGGGGCGGTTAAGACCAATTGGTGGAACCGCATCCGACCCGGAATTATGGGGCACTTGGTGCTCCGGCGCTCCGGACTCTAGTCCCGACCAATTAAAAGCCCTGTTTCCGCACTGATCGTGATCAGCCCTAAGTAGCTGTGTTTTCCTACTTTATTATTATGTTATCAACGACCAGGATGGAAATCGACCGGTCTATCTATCTACTACCTATCTCTCAAGCCCATTGCTGCACCGGTCAATTGGTTGAGAAATAATAATCAATGACATCACAAACGTCATGGACTGGACTGGAACAAAGAACGGTATATGGTACACGCAGCCTGTTTCCGGGGTAGTGCCGTCCCCTGCGATTGGTTTGATTGAACTACCACTGTTGGTCCTGACTGAAAATGACAGCTCATCTCGATCTACTGACAGACGGATACCTGGAAGCTTCCAGTGCTTATAAGAACGGTAATATCAATGTCAATATCAATAACAATGTTAATATCGGAGAATAATGGTAGCATTGAGTTTGTATAATAATATATATCTTTGCTAAGAATACATTCAGATCCCTCCGGATGCCAACAAGTAGGAATAGGTGGTAATAATATATAGTAGTGGAGGTTGTTAGCCAACAATAAAAAGGTTCAAACCAAACAAAAACCTGTCCAACATAATCCCATAATCATGTGTCGAGAAACATAAAGAAAAGACAAGAAGAAGACGAAAAAGAAATCAAACAACACACGAGTAGAGTCTGCACAGTCATAATGTGTTTCCAGCTGTAAACAAAAGTTTTTTTTTTTTTTTTTTTTTTTTTGTTTTTTTCTTTTCTTTTTTATCTTTTTTGGGGCGGGTTCAAATCTCTTTCACATAAATTCGGCAATTCACATATCAAAAGCATGCAATTGACGGCTGACTGTGCGCCAGTAGTCCAACATCATCTCCATAACAATGTACGCCTCACAGCCACGGTCTTCTGGCCCGACGTCTTTGGTCTCCTCACAGAGTAGAGGGGCAAAAACATCAACAATTCGGTCGCGCGTCAACAATCCAGCCCGACTGATGGGTGGACAATGTTTGGTGCGGTAAAAATCGAGCAACTGGTGGGTTTCATAATCGAGCAAAGAACATAAACCAAAAACGGCACAGAGGAAATCAAACTGCATATCGTTCGTTAGAGCCAGAATCGCCAATGAAATGACTCGAGCTCTAGTCGGAGACACTGCCGGCAAAGCTCCATTGTAGCCGAACTGGGGTACAACGGGTTCGTCGGGGAATTGGCGATGTATAATATCAACAAGCGTATGGTAAAGACGAGGCGCTCCCAGAATACCACCTGGAAGCCCTGCCAGAATATTTTTAAACGTCCATGCAACAGGAAGGACGTGGAAGCGTCCGCGTATAGAGTCTTCTTCGAATTGATATGATTCAAGCACCTTTGGAAGAAAATCGCTTCTTCTTCCTGTAAGGTTATCCATATCAATTTCTTTTTCCACCGATACAATCTGATCGGCAAAGTGGTTGTATATATCAGAAGCGAGAGAAAGGTCGCCTTCCTCGGAAAAGATGTTTCGCGCGTTAGGTCCTACCAAAAGAAAAAAGAAAATTAGATTAGGTATCATTAGTGAGCGGCGTTTTTTCACGATGCCATACCATGAGTTTTCAAGTAATCAATCAGTGAGACTAGAAAAGCTGGGAGTCTCATCACTGCCGGGGCAAAGTCTCCAGGCAAAGTAAGAGCGCCATAGCCCCATAATCGGCCAAGTTTCTCAAGGGGTTTGCCTTTGATAGCGTTCATGGTGTGGTATTTGGCGGACAAATTTGAGAATGTTCTCACACGTCGCAGAGTCGGACCCTTTTGAGTAGAAGGAGGTGCAAAGCGAATATATGAACGTACACTCCGCATCTTGCGAAGAAACGTTTCCATTTTTGAGGGCTTATGGCGAATGAAACATTGGTAATCTAGACAGACGAGTTAGCACTTGGAGGGCTGGCTTTGGCAATATATTGTTGGGCACTTACTTATTGGGTCGTTCTCAGGTCGAATAAGCGTATACATGCCGTAGAGCCTGGCAAGGACATTGAAAGCGTCGAGAGCATTCTCTTGGCGACTCGGTAATTCCGTATCGGAAAAGAGCCGCTGTGGAAGAGCATATTCAGGCAAGAAGGATATAGCAGGGGGTACATATTCACAGCTTTCGAAAACACAGGTTTCTCCCCCAAGACTGTGCGCCGGACTATGGCTAGGTCTTGGGTGAGAGTAAGCAAAAAGAGGCGCAAATTTTGGAGAATCAAGTGTCGCATAGGTTATGCCGGGAACGTATTGAGTTGAAGGGTCGGTTTCGCTGTCGTCAACCCCGAAACTGATATGTCTAGAAGGTCTACGGTAGACGGTAGCGCTACTGGTCTTAGATCCTTCGGACAAGATAGTTTGGTCGCTTGCTTTTCTAGGGTGCTGTTCAGGAAGTGCGCTCGTTGCATCGTCAGCAGGCTCGTCTGTTCCACAGACAGCACCAGTAGACGAGACTTCCAGGCTGTTGTTGGACGTGGTTTCAGGCTGCTGCCCTTCGATGGATTCTTTTACTGGGCTAGCAACTGTCAAGGCTGGGTTTGCTGTCAAGGATTGGCTCGTTTTGGAACGACGGAAGGCTGTCTTGACAGAAGCAAAGAAACTGGAACTCTTCTTGTGAAGCAGGTTGCAATGAAACTTGGAAGAAGCACTGAGGAAGCTCGATGTTAGATTTAAATACTAATAAGTAGCAACAATGCAGGGAGAAATACCTGGCTTTGATGGTAGCCAGGCCACCCTTAACAGGGCTCGGCTCCTCCGTTGGGACGCCGGAGATGTCCTCAGGGGCTTGAGGGTCGTCTTTGAACAATCAAGTTAGCGCAAGAGTTACTATTGAAGGAAAGAACCGTGCGATTGGGGGTATTACTTACTTTCGACAGTTACACCGGACTGGCTGGGAAAGAGATCTTCTTGCTCAGGGGCAGTGCGCTTCTCATAGTCATCTGCGACCGGGAGCAGAATGTCAGCAAAGCAGGGCACGGTGCTTATCGTTGCAGACAGGAAGCAGAGTAGAGACAATAAATAGCAGATAAACATGAACAGGAATACAAATAGAGGGTAAAGAATAAGGAGAATGACTTACCTGTGGTAGCGGCTGGCGCGGGGGGAGACTGGTCGGGTGGGAGGTTGCCGTTCTCCGAGAAGGCTTTGAAAATGCTGTCGTACAGCTCTTCTTTCAGCGCCTTCTGCTCCCACTGCAGCTCCTTGACAGCAAAAGGATGAATGAACTCCTCAAAGCTGGTGGAGCGAGAAAGAGACTCGGGAAGAGAGGCGATGGTTTCTTCGTCTGCAGGTCTGGTAGCGCCGTCAAAGACCTTGAGGAAGCGCAGACGGACCATCTTGGCCGGCGCGAGAGGAAGAGAGAAGACAAAAGGGGGTTTTCTTAGAGTAAAACGATTGGTTTGGATTGGTTGGGTTGATAAGCGAGGTTCCTGCCACAGAGTTGGATGTTCTCTGATGGAAGGAGCGATGGAAGCGATGAAAGTGAGTGATGAGGAAAGAGGGAGGAGAGGAAGAGAAAGAAAGAAGGAAGGAAGGAAGGAAGGAAGGAAGGAGGGGCAGGACAGAGGGAAAAGCAAAGGAAAGGACCGGAGAGACGGAGTACGTCACCGCGAGTTAGTTACCAGATTGGGAAGGAAGGAGGCCTGGGGCGCTCCGGCATATCAGAAGAACCGATTCTTTCTATTCGACCAGAACTGACAAAAGCATGAACTGACAAAGCAGACATTCATCATCCCAGCATTCCCAAGCACGTAGAACAGATCACAGAGCTCACCGTCGCGCCAGCTCCCTGGCTTGGAGGAGACAGCATGCCTGAGGCATGCTTTGCTGCGGCGGAAGTCGGGAGTGTGAAGCCCCTTTGGGACTTGCGCGATGTCATGGGATGGAAAAGGGAAAGAGCAATCAATCGATATATTCGCCGGCGTAGATGCACCCACCCTCCTGCCTGAAACGCCAGTCCGCATGCAAAAGAAAGAACGTAGAAGGAAAGAGCGACTATGTACACCACCTGCTACTATTCATCGTGCTCGCCCTCAAGTAGAATGTACTGTAGAATGTCACTCAGAGTCAGCACTCCGATCAGTCGGAAGTACTCGTCCACCACGATCAACCGGTGCACCCGCGACTTGCGGATGGTGTCGAAGATGGTGTCCAGCCCGTCGTTGATCGAGCACGTATAGATGCCAGGAAAGTCCTGGGTCCAAGTGTCAGCAATGCGCCCAGGTGCTGGCAGACGAGAGGAGGGGGGAGTTACCGGCGAGCGCTTCTTCAACGCTTCTCCCACGCTGAGGCTAAGATCATCGTATGTCCCTCCCTTGATCAAGGTGATCACGTCAACCGCCTCGAATACATTATAAACAATACCTGCACTGATCAGTTTTGCTCCTTTATGGCTGCTCGAGAGCGGGTTGGGTCTTTGTTTGTTTACCTTCGGAGTTGATGATGGGAACACTTGATATGCTACGCTCGACTAACTGGTGAATGACTTCCATGACAGGCGTGTCCATCGACGCAGTGACGATATCGTGATAGGTGCCAAGCCGAATCTCCTTGAGCGGCTTGCGAAGGTTCTGTGTCTCGGCGACATTGACCGCGACAAACTTCAAAATCCGATATTGAGTGACCACACTGACGACAAGGGACCGGTCAGTCTGGCTATCATTCGAGACCAAGGGGATACGCCGCGCGCGAGAAGACAGCATGCGACGACATGCTTCATAGAGCGGCCGCTCTGGGTCAATCGCTATCGTTTCTGGAGGCGCTACACCCAATGCCTTTTCCACCTCTTAAGATTCGCAGGATATCAGCATCCAATCACATAGGACACCGGGAGCGACGCGCAAAGCCATACCTCTTAAGCTGTTCAGTCGGAATTGATCAATTTTATCCAACGCGGCTGGGTGATTATAATAATATTGGATGACATTGATGTAGTCGGAGGTTGTGAGCAACCCTGCAAAGGTCGAGGTGGATGAGTCCCATAAAGGAGCGGAGACGATGCCTACGCACAGCCAACAAAAGTCAATATGGCATGGAAGAATACAACTTGGTCTGGGCGCATGTGCTTGCCATTCTGTATGAGTATATTCAGACTCTCCTTGACCGAAAGCGACGTGTCGAAGACAATCAGGCGGAAGCTGAGCGGTAAAATGTCGTAACTTGTTCGGACCTTCAGGAAATTTCGAATCGCGCGCTACCATATGAACGGATTAGCAAGAGGCAGGCCGAATATTTGCGCCAGAGATCCTCAATTGAAGACGATAGCTACAGAAGTAGAGGCCGGGTTGATTGGAAGCTTGGGTATTAGCCTGGCAGTACCAACGAATACGCCCACCCCTCTGACCCCGCGAGAATAGCTCAGTAGTATACTAGGGGGAAACAAGGAGAAGAAAAGAAAAAGGCCATCACCCCCAGCAAGTCTCAGCAATTAAATACTTACCAATCCCATTTGTTCCTCCGCATCGACAGCGCGTTCGGGCTGAGAGGCCGCCATTGGATGTGAAAGACCACGGCGTCGCAAGTACGAGGCCGGCTGCACAAATCCCCTCTCGTGACCACTGATGACACGGCTCGAAGAGCTTTTACCACCACCACCGCTGCTGCTGCTGAGACTCTCTCCGAGATGGGAGTTATAAGTAGTATTGACGTTGTCCAACGCGGCGGCGCTGATCGGGGAGCGTGGAATGGAGGTCAGATGCTCTTCGTCCGCCATGGTTCGTTCGTTCTTGAGAAGGCGAGCCCGCTTTGGGGAACGGTAGCCGCATTCGCCCCAGCTTTAAAAGCTCAAACTTAACTATGATTAGCGAATCCTATGCACCCCCATTATTCCCAATAGCTACGCCTTTTAATTCCTTAGTGTTATTTTTCTTGTATATGTGGAGTTGGCTAACGCAGTCTTTATCATATTGCTTCCTAATGCAAAAGTCTAACTCCCATTTTTTAAGCCTCACGGGAATCCTCCCTTCATCGTCTTTCGAAAGCAGCTATCTAAGTAGGTTGATTAAGTAGTAACATATCCCCATAGGGAAGGGGTTGGCGCGCAAGATGGTACCCATGTCGGTAGTACCATCCTGGTTCCACCTATCGTATGCTTCAGCCTCGATATCATCCCATTCGTTGAAGTCTTGGAGAAATGCCTCTGCCATCCCCGAGGCGTTAAGAATTTTCGCGAGTGTCCAGTGACATTCCAGGAGCATCATTTGCTTATGCGAATGGCTTATGTCTTTAAAGATTTCGATGTCATAAAACATTTTCGACGCTCCAAAGGGTATGGCTTGTTAGGCGGAAGAATAAAATACAGGTGTTTGCGAGCTATAGCACACTGACTGTCGGCTAGCTGGGCCTGCTCTAAGACGATCAGAGGCTCTCTGATGGATGATGGTAGGGGAAACGGGTGCATCATCTCCCTCCAATGTCGCCGGCGGCTTTGGGGGAGACATATTGTTGGCAGAACTGGGACTGGAATTTGATCTTCTACAAGTATGTGCTCCTAGCAGCGGATTATCAACCATTAAGCCACCAAAGAGGGACCCCCTATGGGGCTTTTCTGGTAATCGTATATAATTAATGCTTTTTAGGCGTAATTCTCCGTTGTCAGCTCCGTACGTTCGGTGGTCGCTAGTAGGTAGGTACCTATGTAGTAGGAACACAGTGATAAGGTGATGACAAGGGGAAAGAAGTTGGTGTTGAGCCCGTTTCATTGGGATATCAACAGAAGCGTCATGACGATGCCATCTTATTGACTCTGACACTAAACCTGATTAGGAAACAGAGCCTTAGGCGTTCTTTGGCCAGATGACAATAGTGTTGGCACTATGTATGATTCCTTCATGTTCGTAGAAGAAAAGATGATTATAATCACAGGTCTAATCAAGTGGAGGTAGGTCAAAAAAGGCCCGGGGTATTCGTACCACAAAAAAAAAAAAGATGACACAGGACGAATGCTATGCTTGGCGGATGAGGCTTGACTCTAAGCAGTCATAATATCTCGATACATGCTTTTGTATATATAAAAGGGCAAATCTAGATTCGCTGAACCGCCGTTGTTTCACTATTTACCCCGTTACGATGCGGCGACCTCACTGCCTCCGCGAAGATAATATTCCGACTCGCCCACTTTTTGACCGGCTTTGACCCAGCGTTCACGCATCAACTCACGGCGTTGTTCAGCGAGTTTGTTTAAGGCCGGCCAATATACAGCGTGGTCATATTCAAATTGAACGTCTCCGCCGGATGATGCGAGTAGTTGCTCTGGAGGGACATGCTTGCGCAGATCCTCGTTGAACTTGAGTTTCTGGACCGTAACCGGGTCGATAAACGGTGTGATGATTTTGAAGAATCCCGAGATGATCCAAGGTACTGCAATTCCAAAGTTAGCGCCACGGTCTCGGGAGAAGGAAAGAAAAAAGACAAGATGAAGCTTACTATTTTGTACAAGAGCTCGGCCTAAACGCTCTGGATAATAATTCTGCAGGATATCCAATGTCTGTTTTGCCTGGCCTATAGTAGCGTTCTGGCCGGACCTTGTCTCTTTAAAATTCACCAAAAGCGCCACATTCTCTTGACCGGGAGGCATCAAATCGACCACTCGTTCAAGCATGAAGACCAAATGCTCAATCTGCCGGGGGCTTTTATCTGTATTTTGTCGGGACGGTATAAGGTAAAGGCAGGGACGGCCTTCCACGTCGTATCCCAGAATGACTTGCTTGCCGGTTTCGTTCTCGATGGAGATATAGTCCGCAGTCAATTTATCGCCAATATATTCTCTTCGCCATGACAGTGTATCGCGGATCCGTTTTATCGCATTCGAAACGTTCCACTTCGTAGCTCGTAGGTATCGAAGTAGGCACTCCCGGGTCATGAACATGCGTTCATCATCAGTCAGCGGGGATTCACTCGCGCCCTTGGCGAGGCTTGTAGGCAACGAGGTGATGGAGGATACAGCTTTCAGCACCTCATCGTATTTCTTCGTCTGGTCGGCTGTCAATTCGGCAGGTTGCGGGATTTTGGCTTGGTCGACTGGGTGCTCAAACGGCGTTTTGATGACCGAAGTTGGGTTCTCGGTCACAGCCATTCTTTTTCTGTTCCGTATGTTGAATGCTTGGATTGAATTGAGACAGCAAGCCAGACTGGTGTTTCTCACTCAGGGGTGCCTGGGCACTCCGTACGCGCGTTAACTGGAGCTGGGATGATCAACAAGGCTAGCAGCTTTCGGGTCACGCTTTTCTTATCGCTTATCAGTCATTGATAGTCCGTCATCCGACGCGCGACTACGCGTGTGCCGCGACTTGTCCGGAAATCAATTAAACACCTCCCCGCAATCGATAGCATTGACCAAAGACAAAATAAATAAACTACAAATCCTCCCCATGGACGACATTGTGCAAGAGCTCAACGAGCTCTTCGCTGGATCAGCGCCGGACGGCCTCGCTCAAGATGTCCTTACGGAGCTGCAATCCATGCTGCGACTGCATGGCATCACGCCGCAAGAACTCTTCTACAAATGGGAATCATACAGCATGAAAATGGGATCAGACGACACCAAATTGGACCTAAACACCGTTCGTGCTTTCAAAAGAGATGTCCAGGATTCGCTGGAACGAGAGACCCGTGGAAAGACCCATCAAGTCCGGGGCACAGAAAAGAAACCTGGCGTGGCAGCGACGCCTCGAGCTGGCAAGACCGATGTTTTTGGAATGTAATTTATACCACGTCATTTGCTTGATATTGCATATTCTAGTCAATGCTGATATCAATTGATGTAGGCTAGATGACTTGACACCCAACACGCCTCAATCCCGCATCAATGGCTCCGCGAAACGAAAATCGAATTTCGAAACACCGTCGGGACCCAAGACGGGGAGAATGGATGTTACTGGGACGCCTGCGGGCTTCAAGACGCCATCCAAGGACGCCAATGGAGTAGATGGCTTGCAGTATGGGATGATATACTTGGACTAAACATGCGTTGAGATGACTAAAGAAAATATCTGCTTAGGCCCGTTTCGTTCGCCGAAAGACAGAACCCAGGCCAGGTCCTGGAGACTCTTAATGCTCACCTGGATTTGCCCAAAACGCCTATGGCCCCGTTTCCCGAACCTCGTATTCGACCAACAGCAAACACAGATTTGAAGAAGTTTGGGTATAAGCCAATGTCCATGCGGCTGAACGAGGCGTCGGAGATTCTGGATGACCGAATAGACGAATTTACGGATTTATTTGAGAAGAAATATCCTGATGTTACGTTTGGAAGTGCTGCAACACAAAGCACAAGCGAAATAGTGGCAGTTGGCCGGATTGCTTCGGACAGTCTGGAGGGTAAGCTTAACGTGGCTTCCCTCGTGCTCGAGACATCTCGACGGACTGGAGCTGGTCTTCGAGTGCCTCTAAAAGTCGACTCTCTGCCGTCTGTACAGTTTTTTCCGGGCCAAATTGTCGCTCTCCGAGGAATAAACGCCTCGGGAGAATTCTTTTCCGTCAAAGAGGTCCTAACACTACCCTTACTTCCTACAGCGGCGTCATCCCCTGCTACTATAGATACAATAAACGAAAGACTCGGAGGCGCCGATGTGGATCAGCCATTGAATGTCTTTTTTGCCGCTGGCCCATATACGGCTGACGACAATCTGGAATTTGAGCCTCTCCAAGAACTATGCAAAAAGGCTACCGACGAGTATGCGGACGCTTTGCTACTCTTAGGCCCTTTCATAGATCTAGAGCACCCACTCATCGCAACTGGTGACTTCGATGTCCCCGACATTCCCGGTCTGGATCCAGACACTGCTACTCTGACCGCACTGTTCCGCCATTTCATCTCCAAGCCGCTCCAACAGCTGTGCGCAGCTGTTCCTGGCATCACAATTATGCTTGTACCATCAGTACGGGATGCTATTAGCAAACATGTATCGTGGCCGCAGGAACAATTGCCGAAGAAAGAGCTTGGACTGCCCAAGCAAGTTCGCATTGTCTCAAACCCAGTGACATTGTCCCTCAACGAGAGCGTGGTTGGATTGTCTTCGCATGATACGCTGTATGAGCTACGAAAGGAGGAAGTCCTTGGTGGACGGCCAGCAGAAGCCAATCTTTTGACTCGCTTACCCAAGTATATGATCGAGCAACGACACTTTTCACCTATATTTCCTCCGTCTTCTCGAGATACCTTACCTAGGGCCAGCGGGCCTAACAGCGTCCTACCATTAGGTGCCATGGTAGATGTCAGCTATCTCAAACTAGGGGACTGGTGGAACGTCCGACCAGACATCCTTATTACACCCAGCATACTTCCACCATTCGTGAAGGTTCGTTAATTCCCAGTTACTTTTTTTTAAAAAAAAAAATAAAATAAAAAGAAAAGGTTCTCACGCATGCGTTTATCCTATTTAGGTTGTTGAAAGTGTCCTAGTGATTAACCCTGGGACTCTATCCAAGCGCCGGGCTGCCGGCACATATGCAAACATGGCCTTACATCCTCGAGTCATATCTAAAGAGGAACAACAAGAGAAACAGCTCGGTCACAAGGTATTCGAACGAGCCCGAGTCGATATTGTACGCATATAGTTGCAACTGTATTTTCCTAATGAATGATCTATCTTTTGCGTTCTATGCACAAGCGGCGTTATCAGTGGGTTGGTGAGCAATAAATTCAGTTCCTCAAGGATCTTTCGCACGAAGTCAATTCTAGAAAATATATGCAAAGAGGGTTCTATTTTCCTGTTTCCAGTCACAACCATATGTATTGTTCTCGTGTTTGTTTCTAGCGAAAAAAAGCAAACATTTTGCAAAGCAAATGATCTACCCAACTGCTCTGTCATAAACACCAAACGCCACGCTTCAAAGTCAGATAAAAGAGAGCAAAGGGGGAATAAAAGGTTATAGACGTCGATCAACGCAAGCACATAACTCTTCTTCCACCCATCAGAGCCCCCGACTCCTTCACCCTCAAGCCAGCCGCCGCAGACGCAGCATGAGACCCCGAAGACCCAGCAGCAGCAGCGACACCAGATGCAGCAGCCACCGCACTCGTCGTCGCACCCTGCAACCCCGGCCTCTCCCCTCTCACCAACTCCTGCAACCCGAGATCGCGCCAGATCGGCTCCGACCTCCGCCCCGCAGCATCCATAGCTCTCGCAATCCCAAACGCGGCATGTTGATCAGGCACCACGTCATCCTCGTCCTCCGGATTAATTGGTTGGTAATGCGGCGGTAGGTAGATTTCCTCAACGGGTAAGAACGAGGGCACTATGCTTGAAGGGCTGTTTGTGGCTCCGTACGTGACTGTTGCGCCGCCTGGACCCGTGCTGCCGCTTCCGACTTGTTGCTGTTGCTGGGCGGCAGCGAGGTTGGCGTAGAGGGATGTGTGTGGTCGGGTGAAGTCTTCAAAGTAGTCTGCAAGACGCGGGTGGTGCATATGCAGGTACGTCGAGGAGGAGTCTTTGGACTTGGGATTGATTGAAGCAGGGTTAGTGACATTATATAGTGTAAGGGGAAAGGTAGAGTCACCATCGTGGATGAATGCTTTGTTTACCAGACTTTCTCCGTTGCAATCCAAAATGATCCGTCTGCTTCGTCCACAATACTGCAGGTATAGCGCTTGTTCCAGAGTAGTAACTTATGAAGATGTAGATAGATGGTCATCAAAACATTCGATTCTGCCGTGATATGCCGCCTATTTCATATGATTTGCGGGGTGCTCTATCAAGCAATGCTTTCTTCACTACGTTAAATTGATGCGAATGGTTATTTTCGAAGTGAAAAAAAAAAAAAAAAAAAAAAAAAAAAAAAAACACTGGCCCGAACAGATTGTTTAGCTATAACTGATCATAGCCCACCCATATCTAATCCCTCATGCATGACAGGATAGCAAAGTACATGTTTTGAAAACCACGCCTCTTTCCAAACGAGAAGCAACAATATACGAAAATCATGTTTGCCAAATCATAGTTAAACATGGTATTGTGAAAAAAAAAATAAAAATAAAAATAAAAAGGACACATGCGAGATAGAGAGAGAGAGAGAGAGAGGAAGGAAATTCCACGACAATCAAGAATTCGTACTCATGCGATGAACAATCGGAACAGCGCTGGGTGGCAGGCTGCCCATCTCAGTCACCACCATATCAACGTACTCGGCAGGCGTCACGTCGTGCATGATATTGAGAAGCTGCAGATTCGGTGTATCCTTCCAACCGGCCAGCGGAGATGGTGCGCTCTGATCCAAGCTCAGACTCGCCATTTCTTCACTGATGTTCTGATTGCCTCCCTTCTTGCTCGTCTTTTCATTCGATGTGCTATTTGGGTCAGGCAGACCTGTGACTTGCTGCAGGGGCTTCTTCGTGACCAGCTCATCGGCATCTGCGATTTCATTGACAACAATACTGTCAAGAGCGACTCGGTCGGTGAACTTGACCGTTTCACAACATACGATAACAGGAATGTCGGCGCCGCCAGACTGTTCTTTTGCGGACATCGCCACTAGCGCGGTGCCAACTCGCGAGTACAGCCGTCCGTTGCCAGTCATGGCATGAGCTCCGAGGAAGACCTTGGTTGCGTCTTTCACGGCATGGCTGATGCCGTGTATGAGAGAATATTGAACCTCCAGACCTACATTCGACAGGGCACGGGCAAGATTTTTGCCTTCGAACAAGGGCCGGGAGTCAATGATTGATACCCGGAATTTCTTTCCTTGTTTGTGTGCAGTGATAAGGGTCTGTTTCACGATGGAGCTCCCGGCAAACGTGACAATGACATCGCCGTCCTGGATCTTCTGTGCTGCACTGCTGGCAATCACTTGGTCGGCAACCGTGATCTTCTCTCGAATGAAATTGTCGATAAATTCGCACAAGTCAGCTTTGGCCGTGGCTTCAGGAACGGACGGATCTATGGATGAGATAGACAATTTGAGAGCACGAATAGCGTTTCCTTGACTGATGGATAGGGAACGGCAAGTAGAAAGGTACGTTATTTGGTGAGAAAGATGGGTGGTTAAATGACGAGCGAGCGAAGTCCCGATAGGTGTTGTGTAGGATTCGATAACCTAGAAGTGCAAAACAAAAGGGAAAAAAAAAAAAAAAAAATTAGCCACTATGCAAGTCGAAAATTGAATGTCTGCACACATACTCTTTTAAAGGCAATGAGAGTCGCAACACATCGTGCACTGCTGCCGCAAATAACATAGTCTCGTATCTGCAAGCCCAGAGCCAGAACAGCGGGGTGCACTTCCTTTGCTGCTCCTGCAATCGTGGAGCGCCTTTGAATCCCGTAAAGATGTCCAAAGACCGCAACATTCTTATCTTCCTTCTTTTTCGCCTCGGCTGGTGCCGGTGCTGCCGCGCGAGTCCCTCCTAGATGCCTTGCCCCGCCCCTCGAAGTCGACGCAGGGCCGTCTCTGCCCACCGGTTGTGCTTTTCTCGGTGTCTGCATCGGGCCTCCCTGAGCAGGATGTTGTTGGGCACCTCCTCCACCACTTCCTCCTGCGGCAGCTTCCCTCTCTGACTTTTCGCGCGCTCTCCGAGCCGCCTTTTCAGCCTTGGCTCTCTTCTTCAGCTCGGCAGGCGAGAGCTTCTCCGAGGATCCGTCAGCGGGCGCCGCATCTGCTGCTTTTGGCGCCTGGGGCTGTTTTTGCTTTTGGGCGGCATTTTTGGGCGTCGTGTTCGCAGCGCCTTTTTGGATGCTGCTGTTGTTGTCGGCCGCGGGGCCAGGCGAATCTTGCAACTGACCGGGGCTACTCATGTCTGAAAAAAATTGATGATCGGACGATTCGCGTGTTCTCTAAGACACTGACATTTGCTAGGTCGGTGCTGTTGGGTCGTTGACGGTCAGAGACGTGTGCGTGTGTGGTGGCATGGAGGGATGGATGGTCTGACTCACGGATTGTTCGTTACCTTTTGATCGCAGTCCCGCCGCGGCACAAACCTTAAGCGGCAAGAGACGAGCCTAATTAATTACTACCCCGTACGCACTCTGCATGTGTATGTATATATACATATATATGTATATCAAGCATTCTCCATTTGTCCAATCGCTGCCTATTTGTACGCTCTACTAAACAAAATTGATAAACAAGAAATAAAAAAATACGGGCTGTCCACCATGTCAAAACAAGGGTATGCAGTAGAATTTACTCTTTGTAAAGAATTTCCAAACTCCCCCCGCCGCTCAATATAAAACCTGTGAATGCAATGTTTGTTCGCTTTGACAGCCAGCCTTAATATATTTTGTTGATGGCAAGCTTGCTGAATGGCTGACGACCCCGAGCTTCTTTGGTCTTCTCGATGCCGAATCGCTCTTGGTCAGCTGTGAGCTTTCGCCGGAACAGGCTGAGCTCGTTCAACAAATTCTCCATGTCAGCCTGCACTTCATCGTCCTCTTCGTCCGAGCTCTCCTCGTCTTCCCAGATGCCGCTGGGCTCTTCTTCGGGCGGCGGGGGTGTAACGAGGTCTCGTTCTGTGGAGATTTCTTCTGCAGGCTCCTCCTCGCTTTGCATCGAGCCAAGGCTGGTCTCGCGTTTTCGTAGAGGAATAGCAGGGATAGGATTCTTCAGGCTATCCAACGCCAGCCTCAGGTGATTTCGAAGCGCTTCGTTCTCGGTCTGAAGTTGCCTGATCTTACACTCGCTGACCATTTTGTTCTCTTCCATCAGCCGCTGCATTTTCTCGACTTGTTGCTGATATTCCTCGAGTTTTTCGTTCTGAGCTTCACTCTCCCGTTTGCTCGCCGCATTCTGACTGACGGTTAATTGGAGAACACGGATCTGCTCTGTCATTTCTGCGATCTGAGCGTCTCGCTCAGCCGCAGAGACATGGTCCTGGTTAACAACAGCCCGTGTGCGAATTCGTTTTGCCTGGTCGGCGTATCGAAGGGTAGAGAGAGTCTCGTCGTAATCCGAGGGCGCAACACACGCAATCATGGCAGTCTTGGAGTTTCCGCCCAGGCTGTCTTTCAACAGCCATGTCAAGATTGAATCACGGTACGGCACAACCTCCCTGACTCTGCGTCCACCCGGCCGCGCCTGCTTTGGGTCAGCCAACGCCGCAATGACTCTGCCTAGAGTAGTCAGCGACTTGTTAATATTCGAACCCTCTCGGAGTCTTTGACCCGTTGCCTCGGTTGCTTTAGCACGTTCTGATCCAGCCAAATCAACGAGACGTATTCTTGCTGTTCGCTCGGTCGTCTCATCTGTGGCCAGGTCGTGATGGATCTGCTTTAGTATTATAGTGAAGACAGCGTGTGACCGAGACGAGGTGTCGTTCATTTTTGTGCTTGCAACTGTTCTAGACGTGTCACCCTTTCTCATTAGTTTCATTATATCCGCAAAGCTCCTGACGGGGACATCGGTGAGATCCTTGACATAAGGCCCATCTGTCGGCGACTCGCGGATCTTAAGATAGTGCGGAGGATCAGTGCGTGGTACGAGCAGATCGCGAACATGCTCGTTATAGACCTCAAAGTATGACACGCGAACATGATAGGTTGTGTCAAGAGATTGAGCTTCCTCAATCCTCTGGAAAAGGTCTTCGCATGTGCGTGGGATTAGGCCAGGCCGCTCCGCTGTTCCCATCATGGTATAACTTTTGCCTGATCCCGTCTGTCCGTAGGCAAAAATACATGTGTGATATCCCTCAAAGTTGTGATCGAGAAATTCTTCACCTAAACAGTTGTATACATCTTCCTGGTCGGCGTAGTGTTCATCGGATTCTTCGTGCGACCAGAATGACCGATCGAATGTGAATGTCTTGTCTTCGTAGACTTTGCCCCGCGCCTGAGACCGAGGCTTCGTTGTATCGACTTCCGGCGCCTTTAAAGTGGTCGCTTGTGTGTATGGGTTCATCGATATCAAGCAGTCGGCATTTTTTTCGATTTCTAAGCCCGTGGCATGTCAGACGGTCATCCAGCAATCTCTTGCGGAGAACAAACAAGGCCCCCCATTTTTTTTTCCCTCACCTCTTGGCAGAAACGCGCGAACTCTCACTACCACCTTGACATTGCCTCCGGGTGAGGGACTTGGAGGTGCGTGGATTCCGGCCGCAGGCACAATGACGCTCTCGCGAGACCTCAAAGAGGGACTGGATGCCGTAGATTGCATTGCTGAGGCAGGCATGATCGATAAGCTGGTGGCAGCCGTACTAGCACTAGCTGTCGAGAAGCCGGAGATAGAGCTTGTCGATGAATACGCAGCGTGCTCTAGGTGGCCGTAGAGACGCCCGTCCAGCGTCATTTCCCTGCTGTCTTCCCTCAATAAATGCACGCAAAGAGCGAGTGTATCGCGTTGGCGAGAAAGATAGTGATGATACATGAATGGAGATATGATGATGGGTTCCAAAAAAGAAAATCGCGACTGGTGTGTCCCTTGTTCTACGGTACCTTTCTTGATTTTCCTGCACAACAGAATGTGGAGTCGCAGTGCTTGGAATCCTGGGTTCTCGTTTCGTTCGAAGAGGCAGCTGCTCGCAGAGGTGCAATCCACGCAGCGTCAGTCGTATGCTGTCTGAGCTGAGGTTGGAGAAACATGGAAGGCATGGATGGAATGTTTACTCACAGGGAAACCCCCGCACGTGCAGCCAGAAACAATCAAGACAGAAAACAGAAAACAGCGCCTACAAAGGAACGCAGTTGCGCATACACATGCAACTGTATATGTGCATGCATGTATGTCTGTCTTTACGTTGCCATTATTCAAATCAAACATGATCTAGAACGACTTGAGATGCTGCGTTGTGGTTTTGCCGAATCGGGCTAGCCTCGACAGCCTGGTTGCTACGGCGATTAACCGGCGGTATCAAAGTATATCAATTGCTTCATTCATTCATTCTACTTAACTGGCACAGCATTTCTACCGTTTCAGCCCATTCACCAAAAGCTCCTGGCCGATTTCTTTCAAAAGAGGCTCCCTTTTCAGCTTCTCGACGTCTTTCTTGGCCTGGATGGACTCGGCGATGCCCATCGCCCGACAGAGATCCATCAGCCCGCCATCAACAGGCGCCTCGTAGAGCAACAAGCCAAGCGCGAACAGAAACCCATGCAGGGCCTCAATGCTCTCCTCCTCAGTGCCGATGGCTTCAACCAAGGATGCCGCAACTTCGACTTGGTCTTCCTCCGACAGTTTATCCGGGCGGCCGGCAAACCGTTCATTATGGTTATAGGCCGCGAGGTTATGCGCAAACGATGCTGCGACCACACGCAGATTAGTGTGGCTGTCCAGCAGGCATCCTGTCAGCAATCGAATGCAGGTTTCACGCAGATCCTGCTTGGTGATCATCTGCTCTGCCAACAATGGTGATGTGAAAAAATTGCATGCCAGTTGAAGCATGACAATGCGTAGATTGTAAGGGCAAGATGCGAGATCGGAAGAGGCGGAAAGAAGAGTCAGGAGTGTCTGTTGACCGGCTTCCTCGGCGAAGAAACTGCTTACGCGGGGGTCCACAAAGGCAATGCGAATGAGGTCGACCAGGGCAAAAAGACTCTCTTTGGGGGTGGAAGGAAGCGTTGACTGTATGAACCTGGCCAAAAAGGCAAGATCTGGCACAGCTGTGTCCGCTGGCTCTGACGTTGATCTTGTTTTGATGAAGTCGACAAGGCTTGTTATCGTAGGGTCATGCTGGTATGCTCCAATCTTAGAAAGTAACTTTTCCATCGGAGGCGTCCTTGTGTAGAGGACGTAATTGGTAACCGGCCTCTGTAGACTTGGTAGACGCAACGCAGTATGTGGATGAGGAGGGAACGCAGATTGTATCAACAGGCGAATGTTACCCCTAAGTTGCGCCGGATTCGCCCCGCTCCATTCATGCTCCTTCTTCCCTTTGAGGAATGTCATGAAAGTCGGTGTTGCCCGCACTGCATACCTTGCTGCAACGTCAAAGGCTATATTAAGGTCAACCTTCACGAGGACGGCTTTGTCCCCAGCCTCTTCAGCGAGTTCGTCGTATGTTGGATACGCTGTTTTGCACGGTGCACATGTCGACGAGGTGAAAAATATACAGGCGCAGGAATTCGCAGCAAGTGATAGTTGTTCATCCAGTTCCTTTAAGTTGCTGACATTCCTAACGTATCCTCTGAGTCGGGGCGCGGCTGCTGCTGCAGAATCCTGAGGTGTCCGCGATACGTGAGCAGCCGGAGCAGGTATCTGTTGGCCTGGGTCTGCTTGGGTAATACCGCGCATTGCCCTATCAATCTGTGGTCGTAGCATCTGTCCAAGGGGAGTGCTCAAAAATGTCTTTGGCAAAGACTGGATATGCTCGGGGATGCCCTTCCCGACAAGAAACATCGCCAAATCTTGAGTGAAGTTATTACAGTTATGCATGAAGAGGTCGTACGACTTGTTTTAGATGTTAGGTCTCCAGTTCTCTTCGCGATTTCTTCCCGTATCAGCGAACGTACCTCGGGCGTATAAATCTGCGCCAACGAGTCAAGGTATTCCTGTATGACTTCATTCGGCAGCTCTGTTCGGCCCATATGTAGCTTCTCCATGGGCTGGCCATGGTGAGTTGTTCCCGGGACAGTTCTATGAATGCCTTGGCCAAAGAAGTACTCTACTCCCCCGAAGACAAGGGATGTATGATATATTGCATCAATCTGAATCCCTGTCAAGGACATTGAGTACTTGAAATGGGTCAGATTCCATCGAAAAAAAATACAGGAGCACCGCAAAACCGTGAGCTCTTACCATGCGTGCCAGGCCCTAAGCGCAGTATTAGTATTGTGACAAGCATATTCGTGGACTTCCATGGATAAAAGGTTGGTGATGACAGGAACCTACATTTGACAGGTCGTAGACATAGAGTTCCACGTCCATCTTCAGGGCCACAGAACATAAAGCGCATAAAAAGACGGTAGTAATAGCGTGGATAGACAAGTTTTACAGCATTCCTTGTTCAAAAACCGCTTCGTCCTGGGATATAAATACGCATGTTGTTTCTGCCAGGGAAGCCAGGCAGCATCGATGGAAGCTTCCCGCAGCATTCCCCATGCGGTGCCCGGCCTTTGCTTTATCTCCGCCCCTCATCCAATGTCCATAAGCTACAACCACCTCCATATCGCATCATCAACCCCGGACTGCCATGGTAAGCTATACAGCTGCAATGCCTCAATGCCCCGTTTACGTCTGAATCTGTGATCTAACTTCTACCTCGCAGCCCCCCAAACGACGAGGCGGCGGAGCTCCCAAAGAGAGAAAGACCCGACAGTCGAAACTTGCGAAAGAAAACAACATCACCGCGGAGGAGGAGAATGAGATAAAAGAGGCGTTCGGCCTTTTCGCAGACAAAAACGATGAGTTTCAAGACCAGAAGGAGGGTGTCATGCGAACAGAAGACGTTCGACGAGCTCTTGTGTAATAACTTCCCAAGACCCAGCTGCGGTTTTTTTTTTCTGTCCTATTGACGTACTGTAAAAAATAGAGCACTCGGTCTCCCTCCAGATTCAGCCTCAGAGCTATCATCGATTATTGCTGCGGTGGATCCCACCTCCACGGGCTTCGTCACATATGACGCCTTTGTCTCTGTCGCAGCCGCGAAACTCCATATGCGTAGCGACGACGCACTTGCTGCGGAAGTTGATGCAGCCTACCGTCTTTTCACCCAAGGATCGGACGGGCCTATAACGATAAATCACCTGCGACGAATAGCTCGGGATTTGAAGGAGGACAGCGTTAAAGATGAGCTGTTGAAGGATATGATTCGGGAAGCAAATGGGGGTGACAGCCTACAGCAGGGAGTGACATTAGAACAGTTTCGTGATGTTATGTCTAGAGCGGGGGTTTTTTGATGCAAGTCTTTCTTCGGCGTTTGTGATGCTCTGGAAACATATGATGTGGCGTTATTGATTTACACTGTGATATCTCGTGAATGGCCTCGGAAGGGGAGTTCTATTGGGTGTGCTTGTCTGGCTTTTCTTTTGCGATATTTGATTTCATGGAGATACATTGAGCTTGTTTAACATGAGTTTTGCAGAATCATGACTGGCAACGATAAATAACAGTCAGAAAAGAACGAATTTTATGGGAAAAAAAAGAACTGATGATATATCAATGTAGATTAATATTGTACAAGATTTCAAAGAAAACCAAAACGCCAACTTTGGAACTATGCAAATGCCACTACTATCAACGCCTTGTCACCCATCAATGATTATTAAAATCCCGAGTAACATGGCCGGTCCCTGTTTTCCGTGGATTGCTGCCATGACTTGAGGCCATATTGATAGGTAGGATGCCTCAATCCGATCGATAGTGCCCAGAATTTGAGGATAATTCGAAGGTGCCGCATTGAGGATAGAATGAAGAAGGGTATCAAAATATATTGAGACAAAACGCCTATAATCAAGCTGCAATTGGATGACCGTTTGGCAACTCTTGATGTTTTACATTCCCATGAAATAAGATCATTGGGTCGGGGGGAGATGATGAGAACTGAGTGTCCGAGCTGGTACCTGGCGTTTCAAAACTGCATGTCTTTGATTCAGCTAAGAACATCCCGTTTTCTGTGAAGGCGGCAAGATTGGTATCGCCGGGTGCCTTGTTAGATTCTTGAGTATCCGATGATTCGGGTGGTTGTGAATTCTCCACCTCCGTGTTTCCGTCACCAGGTCCCATCGATTGGCTCTGGTAATTCGACCCTGTTTCCTCGACGCACTCATAGAACAGCATGAAAACGCCGCCCTGACCGAGTACTGCTTGCTCACTAACACATCGAACATCTTCGTCACTGAGGCGGAACCACCTATGGCTCGCCTCCTTCTCACTACCCACGTCCTCAGAGGCACCGACCGGGAAATCTTTAGCTGAAAACTTCCTAAAGCAGATATAATGCCCATTCTCGTGCCTTCCGAAATGTGTTAGAACAGCTCGCAGCTCATATTTACGATGGATTATTTCGTTCCTGGCGCCTGAGGTTGGTAACATTGAAGACTGGGGATCTAGATCCCAGACTTCTGGCGAGTCTTTTCCTTTGCCCAGATTGCGAGTCCCAAGACACCAATCGCCTAGATCAATAACGGCTGGAAATCGGACATCAGCGTGGTTCTTCCGCAAAGCACCAGTTTCCTCATCAAAAACACTTCGATTGACGTGGAGCACCAAATTCTTTGGAGCTCTGGCAATGACCGCCTGACGGGATTTAGTTGCCGAGACTCTGTTCTTTGAAGGTATATGGCATTTCTTTGATAACGCTTTCTCGTTGAAATCTTCTTCGTGCAAGGCTTCTCGGACAGCCTGGAGGCGTGCTTCGGCAGAGTTTTTCAATGTAGACGAAAGGTTGGGTACCTGGGAGCCCTTCCCAAGGTCTTCATCTTTGTCGATATCAATCAGGAGACGATTGAGCTGTTCTTGCGCACGTAATAGTGTACATTTGGCGCATTCCACACCCTCAATGGTTTCCAAAGCCATATAGTCATCGAGACATTCTCGAATATCATATTCTCTCTTCCTTCCAAGAGAAACAGTCAAGCAATTGAAGGGAATAAGCGATAAGCCCTCAGTCCATCCACAACTAATGCAGCCTACGCGCTGAGCGAGAAGGCCCTCGAGAGGGTTATGCATATAGTCTAGCTGCTCAGCATGGCGCCCCACCAGCTTTTCATTCCCAAGTATCTTCGAAGAAATCAGGAAACTTCCACGTTGACCGTCCATGCTCAGCCCAGGATTAGTAGTAAATAATCTTGACGCCTCCCGAACCTCTCTATCCAGTTGGTCCGCGATTTTCGAGAAATACTCTTGAGCATCCTGCTGCTGCCAACTGCTCATGGATTTCAGTTCTGATGGTATCCATAGTTTCTGACCATGATTCGCCGGATCATTCAATTTTGCTAAAGTATCCCTGAGGGCATTGTGCGCCGACAGCCGGCTTCGAGCGTCTAATTTACGGAGATTGCGATCCAGATAGTTGGCAAACGATTGGAGAGATGCTAGTCCCTGTATGACGCTATTCTGGTAGCAAGAATTGTCCCAATTCCCAAGGCCAGGCGGAATGTATTCTCTGCCGCCCAAAAGAGCAGTTCCCAAGCTCGACAGGCTTCGCGCACGTGGCAATATGGAATCTAGAGAGGTCTTGTCGAATCCGGTTATGCGTCGCATCGCCTGCTCCTTCGCGTGGAAGCTGGGATACCTGGACGAAGGATCTGTGTCGGTGTCCTTGTTTCCTGCATCGAGCGCCGCCACTATGCGAGATGGAATCATGTAGATGAGTATGTTCCACAGATATTGACAAATCGTAAGAGGCAATGAGCTGAAATATGGAAAGATGCAATAGAGGAAAAAAATCGACGAGGCAACTATGGCGGCTACAGTACTGCGCTGCAGATTGGGGTTTGTGAAGTCATACTGATCGTGGCCACTGAATGTAAAGGAATTCAACGTGAGGCCATGGTAACTCATGGCGATCGAAGAGGAGGAAGGAGGGCTGCTGGACGAAGATGACGCTGCAGACGGTCATTTGAGAGCAGTCATCATCCGTTATAAGAGCGGCTGCTGTTCCTCAAGTAGAAAGTGCATAGACAGACAGTCCGATGGCAACTGAAAGGAAAGCATTCGCATTTCGTAAAAGGCGATGGTGCAACGTCGCTTTTGGTCTCTACGCGGCGCCGGAAAAACTTTTTTATCGATAACAATTTCCCCCACAAAAAAGCTGCAAGTTTAATCAAGCAAGCATCTTGCAACAGGTTCATTTTCGTTCACTGTCAACATGGGAAGAACAGGGAAACTCAAGAAGAAAGGTAAGTAAGAGTGTCTGGCACAGTCTGCGATTGGATTCACAGAAGGCTAATTCCGTCAAATTTAGCTACTTCGGTCCATTCTCGTGCTGCGCGCCGAGGTGCCTCGCCATCCGATGTCAACAAATCGCTAGAGTCGGTGCCTCGTATGGAGGCCCCGACGAAACCCTCTAGTATACTTGCAGCCCACACGAGTGCCGGAATATCTAAGAAGAAGTCCAAAGCGAAGCCATTGTCTCGAGCCCAGCGTCTTCGCCAACAAAAGGGCATCGAGAGAGCAGAGATGGTGGGTTTATGGCATGCACGCTTTCGAAACAGATAGGCTGATTCTTATTCTCTCAGGTTATTGACCAACTCGAAACCAAAGTGGCCAAGAGCATCGGAAAAGCAAAGGCCATTAATGCACGAAGGGTAACTAGATCTATTTTCATTTCATTCCGATATTCCTACTAATTATGTTACAGGCACAATGGGAAGATTTGAATAGCAAAAATGACAAGACGAAGGCTATCCAGCAAGGACAAGAAAGCGATGACGAGCAGATGAAAGAAATTGAGAAGCCTGTATCAGCTGCTCCCAAATCTTCATCCAAAATTGCTCTTCCAGTATCTGCTGAAAATAATGTGCCGTCTGCTGGATACGAAGCTGTCGACGAGGATGACAACATTACTTGAGCTTTTCTCGATATGGCGGACTAATGGCGGAAATGAAAAAGTGATTGGTGGTGTTTGGATCCCACCTATTTCCTGGGTCGAAGTTGATTTATCATGCGGTCTATCTCGGTCACGGCAGGCCCAGAAGCCTTTGATCTCAGGAGTTCAAGCGTATTGGGGTCTTTAGCTCGCAAGGCCTCTTCTCCTGCCTTCACAATCATCCCACACTTCACCCACATTTCGATCCTTTCGGCGACGGGGAGGTTAGTGCATTTGGGAACAAAAGCCGAAGCAAGCTTGGTATTCCCCGCTCCCAGAATTTCAGCATAGAATGGCTATAATAGACGTCAGCAATCATGTATATAAAGCGCATTTGGCGAATGTTCTTGTGTATATTCGTACCTCCCAACCAATAGGCGACTTTCTCATCTTGGAGATTTCTTCCAAATCACCCCAATCTCGTTTGGCAACCAACGCCCTCAATCGAGTCCACCAATACGTTGTATCCGACATCTTAAACTCAGTGTAGAGCTTTTGCGCTCTCTTCCCATACCCAGACTTGATTAATCTGTAGACAGTTTCGTTGAGACTGAGACCGACATATTCTGGACCGTCTGACAGCTCTTTATCTAGACCCTCTTGCACGCGAAGAAGATGTGCGGCCTCTAGGATAGACTTATGTTGAAATTGTGTTGCGGCATCTTTTGAATCTGTGAGCACACGAGACGCCAAATTCAATTTGTCTATCTTGGACTGAACAGTGTCTTCAGATAATGCTTCTGAAATCAGAATATTGGATCCATCAATCGGCCTATCATCTTGATAGTACAGATCCTTTAACAAATCTATATCGCCATCTCGTGCCGACGCTTCCACCAATGCTGCTGCAGTGGGCCGGTCATTGATGGTTCTGAAGAATGCCGATAGCGGAAGCTTTTTCTTCAGATGTAAAAGAACATAGTATATGAGATCTGGATCCCCGCTTTGCATTGCCTTGTCGAGAGCAATGCTGTCCTCCTCCATATTGAGAAGCAATGGCACCTGTTTGCCGGCTCGTGGCTCGTAATTCAGAAGCTGCGTGGCAAGGTGTGCTCGGCCTTCGTCATATGCAGATTGAGCGATGATCTCAAAAGAAATTCCCGACTTTCCCTCCAGTCTTTGAACGATTAATTTGCACACTGCATCGTCATCTGCAGTAGAAGTTTTAACTTTTTGGCTCGCCCAGTGAACGTAAATCTTATCCGTGGGAATGCGGATATACTCAGACATCCGGATCGCCAACAGATAATGATGTCGATTGATCAGACGATCCAATAATCTCTCAGGGGTCAGACGGAGATACTGGTCGAATGTTATCGGCATACCAATTTCAAAATCCCGGACCGCTTTTAATACTCTGAGCCTTTCTGTCATATCGACGAACTCATCGCTGTTATAAAGTTCCAAGACGGACTTTCCAAAAGACGCAGCTTTCAAAAGTCGCTTTTGCCAAAAGGTGTTGAATTCTTGACCGGCAGCTCTGACGCAGGTGTCCACAGCTTCCGGAAGGCTGGGCCGGATGCGTTGCATATTATCATCTACCTTTGGAGATTTTTTCTCCAGCAAGTCGATTGAGTCCAAAAGAACAGAGGCAGGATATGTGGAGCCGAGTCTAAAGACGTCCTCGGTGACAGCTTTTTATTATATCAGCATGACGGCAAAAAGAAATAGCAGTTTCAATGGTACATACCAGAGACCTTGTGGAGAAATTCACAAGACTCGTTTGTCAATAACCACACGCCATCGAACTCTGGCAAGACATGCACACGTCCGTCATAGTAGTGCCTAGCACATCAGTAAGTATATGAAAATGCCGCAGGTTCAATAAATGTGCTCACTTTGAGGCTACCCCATCATTTCCTACCACATGAATCTCGTCTTCCCACGCAAGAACAACGGCTTCTTCTCCGCACCATTCCATGGTTATGGGAGGGGTTTTGGCTTTTGTATCATACTCGCTGTGTTTGTTCTGAAAATCACTGCTCACAGTCCATAGTTTGCCATCACTTGTGTAGAGAGCCACTACATTGCCGGAGGGTGAGGCACTGATATGCTTAAATGGGCCATTTTGCAGCATTCGGTCTTCTGCTTCTGTCGCATCAACTACATATACAGTCTTGTCGACAGCTAGAAGTACCTCGACCGTGCGAGACAGAGTATATGCTGGAGGAATCAAAGTCCACGATGACACTTCACCTTCGGGAGAATGAGCCAACAGTCTTGGCCTAGGCTCCTTGTAGTTAGAGACTGCGATGAGTTGGTTATTGGACAATAGAGCAACGAAGCCCGAGGACCAGAAACGGCAAGCCCGTACACCGTACTCCTCGGCACCCTAGCGAAGAAATAGTCAGGTACATTTCTGGAAGATAATGACATCCACAACATACATTGCCTAATGAAAAGGGTGCAAAGTCGCCATGAAGACCGAAATACCGATGAACAGTGCCATCTTCTGCTACGACGAGTAGCTCTTCATCATCGGACCAGCCCAGTCCTCTGATTGCTCCGTATTCCCACTAAAAACGAGTCAATCGAGTAAAAGCTGGGAATACAACAAGGGTTACAAACATACGTTGAACCGGCTAATTAGTGTCCCGGAAAAAGAGTATATGTCTATGCTCGCCTTGGCAGTTTGTGCATCTCGATATCTATAAACCTTGCTCTCGTTGCGATACAGTGCTTTCATTGGCCAATGTTTGTCAGCTCTATTATTGTTACCAGAGACGTAGGTAGGGTGTTGGATATAGTACCCAGGGCACCCGCGTTCGGGGCGGCAGCAACCACGTAGTTTTCGAGCTCCAAGTCTTCGTCAAACACGCCATCGTAGATTCTGACTTTTCGATAAAAACTGTCGCCCAATCTCTCCCAATCGGCACGGGGATTCGGAGGGGCCATGATCAAGGAGGCTTCTGCGCCATCAAGACGCTACAGCTTTTGTTGATAGGAAGTTCCCCTGCTGCGGCGGGAGACGATAAGACGAGACGACGGAGACGTCAATACAGCCTACGCTAAGCCGCTTCGGGGATGGCTTCCATGTTCTCCTCGCCTTCCGAAGGTCGACCTCCGAGCTTATATCAACTGCACCATCAGAAAGACATGGACCCGTTCGCCATTCAGAATCTGGTATCTGGATTGTCCGACCTCGAGCTCGCGTTGCTGCTCTCTCTCATCTGTGAAGAGCATTGTGTGGTTGAGACCCCCATAGTAGATGTCGACAATGTCTCGGGCGAGCTTGCTCTGGTACTAGCAAATCCTCTCTGTCGTTGTGCCTCGGGCTTTTGTAGCTTACTGAATGGATTCAGATCTGTGAGAATAGCTTTGGCTTATCATATACTATTCTCGACTGCTCCACATCGACATCTAGAGACGGTTTCGGCGATAGCATAGTTGCTCCTGATTCAAAAAGAGGTCGGCCATCTCATGTAGCTTCAAGTTCAGTGAGTACAGAGCTCACATTGAATGTAATGCCCTTAATTTTCTAACATCATCCTAGACAGTTTCATCCGTTCGAAAAGGAAGCGGGCCTCACAGCCACCTCGATGAGAGGAAAATCGTAAATGTAGTTATCGCGAAGAATTTCAACCGTGTCTCTTCAGAGATTCAGCTCCAGGCGTTAGAGGCATGTGAAGCTGCTTTTTTTTTCCTCTCCTCCTTATCATTTGCTGATGAATAAGCAGTTGATACGGTCGAAGCGAATATTTACTCGGACATCTGTCCATACCACCCAGAAATCGTTCTTGTTCATACCTGTACTTGGGTTTGATGAAAGCGCTGGCCATGGTTTACAATTGAACAAACATCTGGTGGGTTATGTGTCTCCCATTCGATAATATTCTTAGTCATTCTAACAGCAGCTAGAATGAAGCGTTCCTTTTCTCTCACTTTCATGATATTGGAACAGGGCTACCACATCTTGAAGATGACAATGGCTGGTTGTCTGAAGATCAAGCTTCCCTCTCTTCTGTTGTGAGGAAGTCACAGCAGTTCAACAATGGATTTAACGACAGCTCCCATATCATAACCGAGCAGGTATGACCGTATCCATGCCAGAGAGTCCAAAATTCCTAACATAGGTGTTAGATGATCCTGCAACTACGCTCATTAAGCCACGCTGTCTCAGTCTCTGCCGAAGTCACCCGTTACCTACACAACATAGTCGTCTTCCTCAGACTCAATCGTGCCGTTGCAGGCGGTATTTCTGCAAGAGCTACCAAACATTTCATTCTTGTTGCAAAGTCAGTTGAGAATCATCTTCCTAGCTGGTTCATTTCCTCAAAGTCTGTATAATTCTGCTCACACATATACAAATACAGATCTCTTGCCTCATTACACGGCATCGACTATCTCACACCCTCCCTTGTGTGTCTTGCTGCGAAGAAGGTCTATCGCCATCGGATTGTAGTTGCTAAGCCTGAAGACGATAGGAGTCTTCAATATGGGAGCGATCTCGAATCAGTCAAGGTTTTATTAAGGGGGCTCGATCCGGATCAAATCATCGATTCCGTGATCACAGAAGTTGAGCCTCCTTTGTGAGGATCTATCAGCATTCTCTTGACCGTGAAGTTGGAAAGACATAAGACTCTTTGCTTACGATCAACAAGATCAACGATTCCTAGGGCTGATCATGATGATGATGATGATTTCGAACATATCGATCTCAATGGCACCAACAGCCACTATACGCCGCTGACAAAGTGCGTCACCGTCCAGTCGGGACCATTCCATGAAAGAAGCGCCAGCCCGTCGTACACGGATATTCGCGGACAACAATCGAAACTTGCGCACTACCGCTACAAACGTCTCAATAACGACTAGGCACTTGCAAGATGTATTCGAATCAACTACTTAGGTACGCTCAGTGAACTTTTGAAATATTAAAGCCAGCATGTACTTATTTGGATAATTTCAGTCACTAGTTTGGGGTTAGGTTCCATTACCGTGGAGATGTCTGAAAACGAGGACGAGGTTGATCTATGAAGGAAGGTCCCTTCTCTTCAAAATTGCCCTGTCAGAATAACGAGTCTCTCGGCTTAATCCAAAGAGAGTAAGATCAATTTTAAAGAGCGAGTCTTTCACTAGACAAATGTCCTAAGCCGTTCTTTGCTTGTTTTGAGAAAGGCGATCGGATAGGAAATAGTAAAGAAATATGTGATTCGCTAGATTGCAGGTCATCCTAAAATGAAAATAGTTGTCTTTAAAAACTATCATAGAGCCAAATTAAATCAATCAAGTCATACATCTCAGCTCGCTCCTCTAGACGCCGGACTATGATGCAGAAGTCAATGGGGCAAGGGAGGCGGAAAGAAAAAACAAGTCCAGGATTGAGAAGTGGAAAAGTAGAAAGAAAGAAGAAAAATGGGGGGTATTGGGAAGATGGTAGGTTCATGTATTCAAAAGTAGATATATAAAGCGATAACATAGAGACACCATCTACAGATGTCCCGCTCGGCCGTCCAGCGCCAGGGGACCCGAATCGTTGCGAGGAGTCATGGGATCATCTTCGAATGCCTCAGGGTTGGCCGGGGTGTCAGAGCGGGGGTTGTTGGATTGGTTGCTCCGCGATGAAGGGCCGCTAGGAATGGGTATATTGGCAGACTCGCTATTCCCACTTATAGGTTCATCGGCAGTAGTGCCATCTGGGTTATCCGTGTCCTGCATAGGCGTGCTTCTCTCTTCTGCTAGATGCAAGTTTTCAGCAATAGCGGCAAGCTCGTTGTCCTCTGCTCTGGTTTCGGTTGTCTGCGCATTGGACTGTGATGGCTCTGCGGCCGCGCCAGTAGTAGTATTATTATTAGCAGCCTCGTTTGTTTCGCCGTCAGTGCTACCAGAGGCATTGTTTGGTGCTGAATCCGAGTGTCTCTCCTCGTCTGATTGGTCTTCGAGTTCAATCGTATCGTCCACCTCGGCGCTCAGGTCGGTCCACGCACGGCAATTTGGACATTGAAACATCGGGTAATCTGGCGTGTGTATTAACCGGCGAATGCACTTGTAGTGCCAGACGTGTGCGCAAGCTGCCATGAACAGGCATTGATAAGGTCGCTATTCAGGTATTAGTTTCCCGGATATGGTAAACGCAGATATAACGCTGGATCTTTCGCTTACCAGAACAGAGCCTAGACAGATCGAACACTCCCTGCAACCAGCGAATTCTGTAGCAGCCTTGCCCTTGCCTAGGTTATTGATCAAACTCTCGGTGTTTTTGCTGTAGCGCAACCAGTCAGCTTCATATTCCCGGACATGGACAGACCAGGTTTCGCGGGGCTCGGCTTACTTGAACTCATTTGGTCTCTGCTGCCATGTTCGGTTGCACTCGATCCTTATTCGCACGCAGCGAAAAATCATTTCCTCTCCACCTCTAAAGTCTATCCCCAGCTGTACGATATCTCCATCGCGAACGGCGTACAGTCTCGACACCATATTCGGCTGGCTGAGACGGGTCCGGTTCAGAAAAGTGCCGGATGAACTGCCGACGTCTTTGATATGCCACTGGCCGCCGACCAAGGAGAACTCGCAATGTTTCCGGCTGACGACCTTTGACTTGAAGCCAATCGGTGCATCGGAAGGGTCGGCCGGATTGGCGATGGGTACACCATCTCGTTCTGAGTATCGCCCCAGACGAATCACGCAGTCCTCCGAAGGCAGCGTACGCGTCATGGGCGTAAACTGCAGGGACGGGCGGGAGTTATGGCGGGTATCTTGGTAGGGGAAGAATCGGATAGTATCGTTCATCTTCGGTTTCCTGTTCCCAGCCGTAGTAACCTCTGGTGTGACAGTTGGGGCCGACGCAGGAGTCGTGCTGGTGGTTTGTCCATTGGGACCATCCGCTTCCATGGCCTGCGTCCCAGTCACCGCCGACTGGGCAGGTGCCTCATGCGACGGGGTTGATTGTGACGAGGCTGACGAGGCCGACTGGGCTCGCGGATCCGAGTCCGAACCAGCACTATCGGTTTGCACAGGAGAGGCAGAGAGCGGCGGCGGCGGCGGCGGCTCCAATGGGTCAGCAGCAGAGGAAATATGGAAAGGCGACGATAGGGAGACCACGCGGCTTAAGCTGTTGCGATGACGGCGCTGGTTGCTGGGCGAAGGCGGCGATCCAGAGGACGATGACGGGGTGAAATGAGACTGCGTGTAGGCGCGCAGCTGGCTGAGACGGCGGCGGCGTCGTCCCGCACGGTTGGCTGGAGCTTGCGACCCCGAAGCCACAGAAGTAGACATTGACTGCACGGAACAACAGCACTGGGTCTGCTTGCCGTAGAGCGAATATGGATAACAAGGGAACATCAACGTACAATTAGAATAGAGATCATGCCTTCATTGCGAGGAAACGCACCGACGATGGCTCGGGCTAATTAAATCATTTCAACGGGGCAGACGGGTGCCGTTTCGGTATTGTCATGCGTAAGATATGGCGGGCGCTGATTGGCCCGCCGGCAGAGGTCTCGGGGCAGGCGCCGGAGTTCAACACACGATCAGAGGGCGTGACGGTGTATCAGATGGTATTGCACTGTCTACAACTTACTCTGCAAGTATACAAACTTACGGCCCTGGAAGTGCATGCATGCATCATAAGACAAGAAAGCGATATCTGTTGAGATTGATAATACCAGCTCCATATCGGCGGTACTCTAGCGCGTACCTATCTTACTAGTGCGTCCATGGACCATGGGACCCATTGCATATTGCATGACCTTCCCAAGTTTACACAGGTTTGACACAGAGGAACACTTGCATCGACGTCCATTGCATGCTCCCTATGTGCCCTTTTTTGCGGCATGCTGCAGGAGGGGTTGCGCTTCGCCCGTTTCACGTGTCCTCGTAGAATGCGGGGATGGGGGGCGACGCTCAGCATATCGGACTCCGGCGTGGCAACAGTGAGGTTGAAGACTCGGAGCTCTCGAGCAATAAGATGGTTTGACACTTGGATGAGTGGAGTTAGCTCAGTTAGGGCATGTTTTGTTTCCCACTTTCTAGAACTTAAACTTAATACAGCGTTAGTCACGTACCTAACATGCAAGGCTAGTACTTAGCTAGCATGTAACAAGTTGATATCTTTCTCAGCATGGCACACATCCATGCGATGCACATGCGAAGCGAGATCGAGAGTGCAGCGAGAGACGTCATCAAGAAGAGGGCGGAACAAAGTAATCCCCGCCGGGCATATCACGTGCATCTGCCTTGGCTAGAGAGTCGAGAGGGCTACTGCAGAATAGGTACTGCTGGAAGCAACTTGGTACCTGGTCACATCCGTTGACTGAGCACAAGCCCTAACTATGTGTGCTTGTATATATAACTATATCGTCCGGGAACGTCTTTGATGTGCCGTAGGAAGCTTATCAGTCACTCGGAGTCTTCACGAGATGCCAATGGAGAGAGAGAGAGACAGATTATGTGTATATCTACATGCACATACACACATCTCTGAATATAATAAATATATAAACTCCTTCGTCGACACAGCAATAGACCTAGCCCGTTGCAGAGGAATGGAATGGCTGGTGGTGGTGGTGGTGATCGTGGGTGAGCTAAACAAGAGCTAACTAGTTAACTAGCTAGCTTGTCCTTGGATCAAATCACAAGAACATCTTCCCTCTTCCCACCTCCGCCACGAACCTCCTCCACTCCAGCATCGCAATCCCTCCCTTTCATGATTTGCCATACTTAATTTCTTCGCGTTTTCTCGAGTCGGTCCCTTTCTCGATAGATCGGCAAGCCTTCTGGTCTTATCGCCCCAAAAATCACGCGACGACGACCGACGCCTCAGTCCTTTGCCTTTCCCCCCCGTCCTGCGTCGATCACCGTTTACACCTCCAACCACACTCGCTCCGTAATGCTCTCGCTCTAGACATATTACATATCCCAATCCCCAACTCGTCTGTCTCTGCTCTTCTCTTGACGGCCACTCCTCCTGCACGGGCCCCTTCGTCAGGGTCCGGAGGAAACTGCCTAGTGACGCCATGGAGAACGCTTGCATATCTTGTTTGTCCGCCATCGACCGCTGGTGCCATATATCTGCCTGTTTGGGGATAGGAGGTCGGTCCAGGGATGGGATCTACGAGCCGATTCTACAGGACAGTGAGCGGGAGGCTGTCGCTGACCTGTTACAGTACCTAGAAAACGTGCGTAAACACAAAATAATACTCCAACTCATACTGACTGGCGTGGGTTGTTTCCAGCGTGCCGAGACCGACTTCTTTTCTGGCGAACCACTTCGCGCCCTCACTACCTTGGTGGAATCGACTAATGTTGATTTGCAACGGAGTGCCAGCTTAACGTTTGCCGAGATTACGGAACGAGGTTTGTTGTGTGGACGTATGAACCGTGCATGCGAGAACATTGTATTAATTGCAATTTCACATGATCCTAGATGTCCGAGAAGTCGACCGTGACACCCTTGATCCTATTCTCTCACTGCTCCAGAGTCCCGATATCGAAGTTCAACGAGCCGCAAGCGCAGCGCTGGGGAATCTTGCTGTGAATAGTATGGACTCATCTAAACGAAGTTCAAGTGGTAGATAGATGTGACTGACTATCATATAGCGGAAAACAAAGTGCTCATCGTGACGCTCGGCGGTCTCACCCCATTGATACGACAAATGATGTCTACGAATGTTGAAGTACAATGCAATGCAGTGGGCTGCATTACGAATCTAGCGACCCACGAAGATAACAAATCCAAAATAGCTAGATCTGGTGCTCTGGGCCCATTGACAAGACTCGCGAAATCTAAGGATATGCGAGTTCAACGAAATGCCACCGGAGCTCTGTTGAACATGACACATTCTGGTACGGTTGACCACTGTGGTTTCTCCGCGAATAGGTACTGATTGAACATTTGCTTGAAGACGACAACCGCCAGCAGCTAGTCAACGCCGGTGCCATCCCCGTACTAGTGCAGCTACTTTCATCTCAGGATGTCGACGTGCAATATTACTGCACAACAGCTCTTAGCAACATTGCCGTCGATGCCACCAACAGAAAACGGCTTGCACAAACCGAATCCCGCCTGGTGCAATCTCTGGTTCAACTGATGGACTCTTCAACACCCAAAGTACAATGTCAAGCCGCTCTTGCTCTCCGAAATCTAGCTTCCGATGAGAAGTATCAGTTGGAAATCGTCCGCGCAAAAGGCCTGCCTCCTCTTTTACGTCTCCTTCAATCGTCATACCTTCCGCTCATTCTTTCCGCCGTTGCTTGTATCCGAAATATATCCATCCACCCCCTTAACGAATCACCTATCATAGATGCGGGCTTTCTAAAGCCGCTAGTTGATCTTCTTGGCTCTAAAGACAGCGAAGAGATTCAATGTCATGCTATATCGACTCTGCGCAACCTGGCAGCTAGTTCAGATCGCAACAAAGAGCTTGTCCTTCAAGCCGGTGCGGTTCAGAAATGCAAGGATCTTGTCTTGTCCGTGCCCGTCATTGTCCAGTCCGAAATGACCGCTGCCATTGCCGTACTCGCACTCAGCGACGAATTGAAGCCTGAGCTACTAAACCTCGGGGTCTTTGATGTTTTAATCCCTCTTACTGCATGTGACAGTATTGAAGTCCAAGGAAACAGCGCTGCAGCGTTGGGAAATTTATCCTCCAAAGGTAAGAATTTTTCCCCTCTCTTACGGCGAGACCCTATGCTAATCAAGCCCCAAATAGTCGGAAACTACTCCATTTTTATTCGCGACTGGACTGAGCCTGAAGGAGGCTTTCACGGGTACCTGACTCGATTCCTTGACAGTGGAGATCCTACATTTCAGCATATTGCTATCTGGACCTTGCTACAGCTGCTCGAGTCAGAGGACTCGAAACTCATTGAACTCATCTCAAATTCAGAAGATGTTATGCAGCTAGTCAAACGCATCTCCGAACGGAATATTGACTCCGACGACGAGGACGTCGACGAAGGAGAAAGCGAGGTCGTTGCGCTGGCACGCCGATGTCTCGAAGTTCTCGGCAAGGGACCAAAGCAAACGCTGGTCGAAGGCTGAACTGAACTGCTTTTGACTTGATGTTCTTTTCAAACTTTATTCGTTCCGCTACTCTACTCGGCTGTCGATTATCATCGACCTAGTTATGGTGTATCTTTTTTTCTTTCTCTTCTTTCTTTTCCTTTTTTCTTTTTCCTTTTTTTGTGTGTGTGTGTTTGCCTTTTGTCTCATGAACATTCATATACTGTCTTATTGCATCTTGTTTATAAGCGTTCTTTGGTCGGACTGAGCACTGAGAGTCTTGTTATGCGCCGCCGCCGCCGCCGCCCGCTTTGCATCATCCTTTTGTCCATCAGGACATATTTTACCATTGTATTAGAATTGCTCGATAACTACCTAGTCGTTGTAATAATGATGATACCTCGTATATCTAATGCTGGGATTCTGGTAATTCAGTGCGTGATATTTATGTTGTACTTGGGTGTTTCCGCCAGAGATTAAACATATACAACACGATACGACGTAGATCCGCCGTCCAGATCAACGAATTTTCCTTCGTGAATCGACATTCCAAAAGGACATTTGGTAAAGCACAAATGCCATTGTCCAGATTCTCGGCGTTATCCTCCATGCGCACAAGGCAGCGCTCTAGCACCACGCCAATTCGAGCATCTGCCGAACCAAAAGGAGTCACCAACGGGTCTGCGTTGCTAGGCAGATTCATAGAACCAGCAACGTCATGAACGTAAGTCTGATACGTTCATGCCCTGTCTATCACAAACGTCGGTGTCCAATATGGTTTGGTCTTCTGATATGAAGATACTTGCATAAAACAATGCCCGCCTAAATGCCAACAGGTACTGTTCTCTGGACCAACTCGGTGCCGAATTCGCTTCCTTCTGCTTCTTTGCGGTGGCTTTTGCAGAATTTGCAGCTTTTTGCTTTGACCTCACTTCTATGAAGTCGTAAACATGAGGGTCTGGGGAATTCTCAAGGGCATTTCCGGCGTTGATTGTGTGTTGCTGAATCAACCCAAATTCCATCATAAAGCGGAGGCAACACGTTCAACCCGAGAGTCGTACCGTCAATATCCCCAGAGAATCTTTGAAGCGCTGTCAAAGGGAGAGATCGAAATGCGAAGCACATCAGTGATTCGAGGATGTTGTTCAAGAGGGTGACAGAAGATCTTGTACTCACTCGTCAAGTGACCATTCCTATCACAGATATAACAATGCTTAGAATTGTTCATGGTAGTATACCAAGCTGAGGAATGGAAGTGACGGAAAAGAGGAAGAAATAAAGGAAAAAAATTGAGAGAGAGCGAGATGAGAGCGAGACGAGGGAAAAAAGTGACGTTGCTCAAGTTCACTGGAGAGATACCAAGCTGAGGAAGGCGAAGCGAGGAAAAGAAAGAAAGAACTACTCTGCCTCTCCTCCTTTTCATACTTGATCTCCATCCCAATATGTGTTAGCCGTCTCCGTGTAGTTGCAAACGCCCAGGAATCCGAATAGTTCAAACTCCAGCAAGCAAAAGTACACAGGCCCTGCCGGTGTACCGCGCAGATCAAGCTGAGCCACATCAATCTCCCTGCTCTCGAGTCTTCTGGTAGGCTATACTAACATCTGTGTTAGCCCCTAGTTAGCTGTCCTGATTTCAACTGCTCATTCAACTCTGTTTGCCTGTAACGCACAGCTTTCCTTGCGGGACAATGACGGTTTGCCCATAATATGTTTTCAACAGGGCTTCGTTTAAATCTAGGTATGTTTGATGCTCGAATGACATAAAAGACTCGATGACCATAATGAAAAGCAGTCTAATACGACATGAGGAGAGTTTCTACGGCAAAAAATGAAGACAACCCGACAAAGGCAAGATTCGAACTTGCGCACCCGAAGGTACTAGATATCGAGAAAGATTCGAGTCTAGCGCATTAGACCACTCTGCCACTTTGCCCGTTGCATGGTAGCCAAAGTTTTCCATCCAATAGCTCATTGTATAAAGGTTCAATTGACCCTACCTGGTTAGGGTTATATTCATCCCTTGTATTAGGGTTACAACGATCGTAGCGCTCCAACATGGTCGACTCACTCGGGCTGGTCCAGAATTTTGGACCACTACCAGTTCCTCACGTAGGTTCATTAACTGTTCATTCGGTCAAACATTCTTCACAGTAACTCTATAGTAATCCTCCTTTAAATGCCCTAAAACCTTATCAGAGAGTTAATTCTAGACCAAGATGATACAGTAAAACCTCAATTCTGACCGCCAACAAATCCGTTATGGCAGTTAATTTCGGGGCATTCTATTGGTACAGGTGGCGGGTAAAAGTGGAGATAGCACTTCCTCCAAACATTCTAAACCGGCTGTTTCATCTCACATGTACTCCGAAAATTTAGATAGAAGGAGCTCTAAGAGAAGGGAAAAAAAAAATACTATACTAGGATTGCACTTTCTTGCTGGCCGCAGGGAAAAAAAAATAAACGAATGATCGACAAAGGCAAGGTTCGAACTTGCGCCCCCGAAAGGACTAGATCTCGATAAATTCACTAAAATTGGTGAGTTGAGATAGTTGTGGAGAAGGGTAGGGGGCTACTAACAGTCTAGCGCATTAGACCACTCTGCCACTTTGCCTGTTGGTTGTTCGATATCTGTTAGGAAAATTGTTTTGTCGATGTTTGGCACAATTTTACGTGGGCCACAATAGAGCACGCTTAAATTTATTTCAAATGTTCAATGCGAACCATCTCTCCCACAGTCTCAAAAACACACCTGCCATGGAGAATCCTTTACCACCTCTTGCTGTCCCCGGCCAACAGCTCGCGTCGACTTCGACGTACCTACCTGGCGCAGGCACTCACGTCCACAATGGCGTGATCTGTGCATCCATCTCGGGCCCCGTCTTCGTCGAGCAGCTCAAGTCCAAGACAACCAAGTCAGTTCTGAGTGTTTTGCGATCGGGCCTGGGCAATGTTGGTCCCAATGGATCAGTGCTGCAAGAAGCGCAATCTTCACCCACGAAGAAACCGAAATACAACACCCTTCCTGCGGTTGATTCAATAGTTCTTGCGCGCGTGACCCGTGTGCAAAAGCGACAGGTCGCGCTCTCGATTCTCGTCATTCTAGACCATCTTACCGCATCGGCAGGTACTGCTACGTCGGCGCCATTCTCTGACAACGACAACATTGCCGCCATCCTCACCTCGGCCGCGAACCTGGAAAACCAAAGTACTTCGGACGAACTGCGGTTCCAAGCGTTGATCCGGAAAGAAGACGTGCGTGCGGTCGAAAAGGACCGCGTTGTGCTGGAGGAAATGTTTCGTGTCGGAGATGTTGTTCGCGGCAGCGTTATCTCGTTGGGCGACCAGAGTTTTTATTATCTGACCACAGCACGCAACGACTTGGGTGTTGTCATGGCTCGAAGCGAGTCTGGCAATATGATGTTTCCGGTCAGTTGGAGAGAAATGAAGGACCCGGTGACGGGGCTTTCGGAGTCCAGGAAAGTCGCCAGGCCATTTTAGGCGATGTCCAAGAAACCTTCAGTATACTTTGTGCCCACAGGACATGCGCTCACTTGAAGCCCAACAAACTACTGACTGTGGAAGGCGTGTCTGTCGCATGTCCTATCTCTATCACCATACGGCGCTCTTCAGAAAGTTCCGATGGAATATCAAGAGCTAAAGATGAATATCATGACGCCTCCCAGTTTCCGAAATGTGATCCGAATTTTGCTACGCGCAAGAATAAGGCAATTCTATGCCACAACTTTCACAGGACACTGACTCATCTGCGTCGCCAGAACCCATCCATCAACTCGGTGGAACGCGATAAAATCTGGCTCTGGGGCACACAGAACGCAACACGCACCAAATTCAGCCACCTTGCCGAGATTTTGTCGGGGGCAACCAGCAATCCATCGAAATCGACATTCATTGACTGACCGACGAAATGCCTGCTTGCTCGGCTCGCAACCTCTAAGATAGGCCAGGGAATTTATTTCTTTTCCAGAGAAGCACTTCAAATACATTTGATACCGCCTTTATCTCATCCCTCTTTTAAATCCCATTACTTTCTTCATCCTCTTCCCCCCTTATTCTCATCCCATCCTTGAACCTCTTCAGTATACATGGCCTAGACTATCTCAGTGTCAGACTGTGTTTGTCAAAAGAGGAACATTGAGCCGGAGCATTTGCTTCAAATTTCTTGTTGTATATCATTTCTTTTTCGATTCCTTGCGCCTCCCTAGGGTTGGAAAAAAAAACACAAGATGGGACATTTCCTTCGATGTAGTTGTAAGATGTATCAATATATAAAATATATATCTAAGTAGTGAGTGTGTGGTTGTTTCGAAATTTTATTTACTAATGCTATGTATGGGCTTGTAATGTTTAAGATGTACTTTATATATGTATACATGTGATAGTCTCCGTATGATGCAACAGTGCCTTTGCATAGAAAAAGCCATTCCCAATGCCAATTCAATTTCAATATATGATGTTTTTTTTTTCCCTCTTTTCCCTGTTCACTTCTTCAACGTCTTCTGCTTCTCAGCATCCTTAATCAACTTCTTGCCCGCGACAAAAAGCCCCTTTCTAGTCCTCACAGCATCCATATATCTCTTCGCCACATTTTCCCTATCCGCCAACTCGCCAAGATCCTCCAGCTCCTCTTCTGTGGCAGGCACCCAGAAGGGATCTTCGTCTAGAGCCTCAAAGCCCGCGAAAATAAGCTGCGGCGATGCCGCGCCGGATGTCCGTTTACGGATCTCGTCGGAGAAGCCGAACGATTCTGCAACGGGGAGGAGAGAGAGGATTGTGAAGAATGGTGTGCCTTCTTTCATGGTTTCGGATAGAATGCGTCCGCGTCGTCGGGTTATGACGCCGTAGACTCGTCCGAGGACTTCGGCTGTCGGGATTGTTAGTTATATTGTGAACAGTAGTAGCTGGGACAAAAAAAGAATGTAAACGGGCAACTTACTGGATGCTTGGATTTCACAGCTGTACATTGCAAGTAAAATGCGTGGGCTCCAATCCAAGAAGCCCTGGGATACGGATTCACGAACAATGCGGATTGCTTCGCCCGTCAGACGGCCAAAGTCAATGGCGTCTTCGTCCTCGACATGGAGAGTAACATCCTCTAGCATTACTGCAATTCCCTGTACAGGTTCTTGGCACAACGGACCTTGACCTGTTGCTAGTTGAAAGGCATAGACTATCTTATCCGAGAGGTCGCGTATGGTGTTTGCTTGTCGACCGAGTTGACCATTGTGAGCACCTCTTTGTTCTTCAGACAAGCTAGGCAGGGTTAGTTTTCTTCGCAGGTTTGTCTCATCAGAAGTGGAATAAAGAAGATATACTTACAACTTATCGCTAGTGTTGGCGGTAGTGGCATCAATCAAAACGTTCGGACCTATTCTTCGAGGTCCGAAAGCTATGATCTTTTCCACGATATCTGAATTGATTTCTTCATGTTTTGACTGTGTGAGCAACTTTCGTAGTTCTTGCTTAAATTCTGCTAGTGAGAGAACATTCGTCTCAAGAGACTCGGCGTCTTCCGCCTCCCGGTTTTCAATCTCTTCCACTGATTCTTCGGCGTCTGTGGCCTTTTTAGCCCTTTTCTCAGACTGCAGCTGTTTGAGAGTTCCCGCATGCTTCGACAGGAATTCCGTGACTTCTGATGGAAGCGGTAGTACGCGCAGCTTGATTGTCAATTGCTTTGATGGGGATACGGTCAATACTCCACCCCGTCCCAAGTCTGGATTTTTGGGAGCCGCCATTTCAGTCGTGCTAACAATGCTCTCCCGGAATGGTACAATCATTTCTCCAGCTTGAATTTCGCATCGTGCGAATCGTTCTCGGAGATCCTTCAAGCAACGCTCCAAATGCAGTTCACCAGCTGTAAGGATCACATGTTCACCGTTTGGTAGAACTTCATACTGCGCACATGGATCGCTTTGCTCCAATAGCTTAAGGCCCGTAATCATCTTACTCAGATCTGCAGGATTGGCCGGTTCGAGCGCAACCCGCACGATTGGCGGGCTGCTCATGGACACACCCGCCATGTTGATACTTCCCTCCAACTGGCTACACAACGTGCCTGTTTTCAAGATATGTCCAGCCAGTCCTTCGACTCCAAACACTACTCCGGCAGGTACCGACTTGAGAGGCTCTAGACTTCGGCCCATGAGCAGGTACAGTCTCGTAATAGTCACTTTCCTAGGCTCCGGACTGGCGTGTGGACTCGACGGCGAGAATTTTGGGCCCAAGACATATAGAGAATCGCCCACGGTTAACGTTCCCGAATACAGTCTGGCAAATCCTATGAGATGTTCTTTATCCACCTTTTCCTCCTCCTGAGTTTCTTGGTCATCCAAGCTTGCGCTAGCAAGAGCTGTTGTGACTCTGCTGAATTCGTCACCCTGCTCGTTGGCTTCTGCTTGCAGTTTTGCTATTTCTTCCCGCTTCTTTCTTGCTAGTTCTCGAGCTTCGTCAGCCGTCAAAGTTGCACCCGCTCGCTTTATATTCTGTGGCAGTTCGCTTTCCGGTATTGCAACCATTTTGCTGACATAGGCCACAACGGGGTCATTCGGGCCGGTCTTGAAGTCGACCATGGCATCTTTGACTTTTTCATCCACGAAGTTGGAGCCCGGTGACGTCTTGATCAATTCTGGCAGTCTGGCGGCTTGCGCACTTCGGGGGCTGGGAAGATATTCCATAACGGACACGAGCACAGCAGTAGACAGCGGCAACCATGAAGAAAAAAGCGCTAGCATGATGTTCCTGGACTCTCGAGATCGAAGTATATGAGGCGGTATTGTAACATTTAATGACTTTGTGATCTTTTCTAACATGGCAGGGTCGCTGTTTCAGTTAGCATCACCTCAATTATATTTTTGAAGGAGATATGGGTACGTACCCCTTTCCTTTCGCTCCTCCGGTGGTAGCATCATATACAGCCCATAAACTATCCAGTACCAGCTGGACAAACATGGGCTTAAGAGCCCGGCCTTTTAGATGCTTCGAACCTAAGACGCGCTTCGTCTTAGGATCCAGGTAAAAGTCACCCCAAAGCACCTTTTCAAGCGCCGAGCGCTTAATACCCAGTTTCTTTTCATATAACGAAGCGAATTGTCGAACTGTGAATGCCCAGCCGTCTGTGGCACTGCAGAAAATAACATTGTTTTTCTCCGGGGCAAAGTAGAGGTCTTCATCGTCTTTCTCCTCAAACTCATCCAACTCCGCATTATCGTGGCCACCCGGTTCATCAGAGGCAAGTTTCTTTGCCTGGTCTTTATCTCTCACAGCAGCAGCATTGACTCGTTCTTCCATACGTTCGCGCCAGAGTAAATCTTCTTCCATACGCTCTCCCTGGTAGAAACTGCCAATAACCGCATTTACTTGCTCGAGGAGCTTGCTCAGGTGTGAATAGGCCTCTGCTGGGCTCATCTGAAGTTCGGTTACAAGTCGGTCCATCTTGTTGATGACCAACAGAGGCTTCAATTTTTCGACCCATGTCTGACGTAAAACTGTGACCGTCTGGCTACACACACCTTCAACAGCATCTACCAGGACAAGCGCACCATCACACAGCCTGGAAGCAGTCGACACTTCGCTGCTGAAGTCGATATGGCCCGGAGAGTCTATCAAATTTATCAGGTATTCCTTGGTCTCCGGCGCAGCGTCTGGCGCGGACCTTCGCAGCATGGAAAAGTATAGCGAAATAGCGGACGACTCCATGGTAATACCGCGCAGCTGTTCATCTGGGCGCGAGTCAAGATAGCGAATCTTGCCCGCCAATTTCGGCGAGATAATTCCATTCGTAGCGATGAGGCTGTCCGTAAGAGATGTCTTGCCATGGTCCTGCGGGGAGGATCAGCGCATTGCACACGCCTCAGATCAATATCTCTGAACAAATTAGGGTACTCACGACGTGTGCTAGAATGCATATCTGATTATGAGAGCGACAGAGTCAGTACACTTCGCAGGAGAACTAACGTTCGTCATATCCATGATATATCGAGAGGCGGAGGGGTAGCTCGTACATTTCGTATATCGTCTGCTTTGCGCTGCAGGCGCACCAGATCGTCCACGTTAACCACAGGCATACTGGCAAACGTCCGTATGCTTGACAAGCAGCAAATATTTCCTCCTCTGGGACCGACTGCTCACACGTCGCGCATGCAACAAGTTGGCGGGTCGAGCTGGACGAGGCACGCAGCGGGGGAAATTTTTATATCTCTCGGAGCGGGCGCGCCTCCGCTCAAGAGGCAAGAGCAATAATGACTCTTATTCAGTAATGCAACCTCACTTCGTCTACGAATGACACTTCTTGTCGTCCTGCGTCTAGGACTGAGTTAGCCCTGTGATATTTCTCCTTTTTTTTTTATTTTTGGATTGCAGATTGCAGATTGAAAGAGGCTGTGGGTATTTTATCCTTGTTGAATTTCTTCTACGGGCATTATTACATCATTCGGGTTCACCAGTCCAGTCTACTACTTAAGCTGGGTTATGATCGATTCGTCGACAAGATACTAGACGCTGTCATCCTCTCATAGCAGCAGCAGCAGAGTGTTCAATTCTATTCTGGTTCGTCAAAGGACAATTTGATCTTCTTTCTCTTCGCACTCGGTTTTGGCGCCGCCGGGTTGACCTTGTGCCGCGACTCGTCCTCAGCAACTTCTTCGTCGTGGATTACCTTGGCTTTCCTTCGTTTCTTCTGGGCGGTGCCTATCTCGGCTAGATTTTGCTGTGTCTTTGCCTCTTCATTGGAAACTTGTTCTGCTGACTTTGCAGCAGGATTCGTCGATTCTTTGCCCTCTTCAGCGCCGTGACCGGCAGTCTCGCCTTTTGCCTCGGTGCCATTCAGTAGCGATTCATAGTCCTCTTTGGACAAAGCTTCGTTGGTCTCTTCGTCCACGTATACCGGAGCATCCTCGTCATCGTTTTCTTTGGCTTTGCGGGGACGGTGCGTCGGCCGTCTAGAGTCGCCATCGCCGTACTGACCACGAAGCTTTCGCAGGAAAGCCGGCTCGTTTCGTTCTGGGAAAACGGTCAGGTGCAGTAGAGAGAGATGGAAGGTGACGGACCATAGGTGAGATTCTTTGCGTTAAATGCCATTGTCGGCTTCTCAAGCTGGATGCTGTTTGTACCGTTGTAAGCCGTAGAATTGCTCGATTCGTAGACCGTTTATGAGATCCACGCAGGATATGGTCGGATCATCCCAAGCTAGGTGTTTTCGTCCACAAACACAGGCGAAAAAAATGCAAAGAAATGAAGTAAAGGAAAGGTCGCAGGGTAGATAAAAGAGGAGAGGAGAGGAACAAGGGCGGCAAGGCTGTCGAATCACGTTGCGCGCGGCCTACAAAGCCCCATCTAAAAAGTCTCGAGCTGCAACCAGCTTGCTTCACTCACTCCCAACCGTCCCCTCAATCAAGCCCTCCACCATGCTCTGCGCAAGTAAGTTTTCGTCCTCTGGTAATTCCGAGTGTGTCGCGGTTATTGACTTGCTCATCTAGTTTCTGGAGAAGCGCCACAGGTGCCTGTTGTGTCTGCGAAAAGCGGTATGTCTGCCCTGCACACGACTTGTCGAGATATACCAGAATACTGACCGACTTTTTCAAGGCAATGTGTTTGAAAAAAGACTCATAGAAGCTTACATCGCTGAAAACGGGAAGGATCCTGTCACGGGAGACGACCTCTCCGTGGACGACTTGGTCGACTTGAAAACATCGCGCATCGTTCGCCCTCGCCCGCCTACACTCACCTCGATTCCATCGCTTCTCGGTGTCTTTCAGGAGGAATGGGATGCGTTGGCATTGGAAACATACACACTACGTCAGGCCCTCGTTCAGACGCGACAAGAGCTCAGCACGGCCCTGTACCAACATGATGCCGCGGTACGAGTGATTGCGCGATTAACCAAGGAAAGAGATGAGGCCCGCGATACCCTCGCCAAAATCTCCGTCGGAACCGCGCGTGCTCCTGCAGGTGTCGATGCTATGCAAGTTGACACCGCAAAATTACCAGACTCCGTGGTTGCTAGAATTGAAGAAACACAAGCTACGTGAGTACATTGCAGCACTTTGGGAAAGCCGACTCGTTATTGACTTGAATAGGCTCTCCAAGTCGAGAAGTAAGCGTCCGATCCCGGAAAACTGGGCGACGGGCGAAGCAATCCAGCTGTACAAGCCAACAGTGAGCTCCGAGCCTCTGTATCCTGGAGGCAAATCCCTCTCAGTAGATTCGACTGGAGAGTTAGCTCTGGTTGGCGGTGTTGATGGCATTGCCGGCATCTACTCAACCTCTAAACAACAGATTGTTCAAACGCTCAAAGTTGACGGCCCGGTTACTGGTGCAGCTTTCGCGGGTACGACAGCTGTCGTGGCTTCTGCAACTGGATCAGTGAAGTTTTTCAACCAAGGAGCGGAAAGTGCCAGCTTTGATTCTCACGCTGGAGAAGTTACTGCAGTTACTGTGCATCCGACTGGTGATATCGTTGGTTCAGTCGGCGTGGACAAGAGCTATGTTTTATATGACCTGACGACATCTTCTGTCGTCGCTCAGATCTATGGCAATGCCAGTAAGTACACCCAGTTGATGTCCTCACAAATCATTGCTCATGCGTTCTTTAGGCCTACTATCTGCAAAATTCCATCCTGATGGCCATTTGCTTGCTGTTGGCGGCGCGGACGGACAGATTCAGGTATATGACGTGAAATCGGGAGCTGTTGCTGCCAGCTTCCCTATGCAGGCACCTGTCACGAATCTCGAATTTTCCGAGAATGGCTACTTCATGGCCGCCGTGACCGAAAATTCCACAGAAATCTCCGTGTGGGATTTGCGGAAATCCAAGATATATAAGGTGCTTCAAACCGGAACCCGAATCAACTCTCTTGCCTGGGACTACACGGGACAGTTCCTTCTGAGTGGAGGACCCAACGGAATCACAGTGCAACAATACACCAAGTCTACGAAGGATTGGTCAGAGTCCCTCCGAAGCGCTGTACCGGCCGTGGGCGTTGCATGGGGAACATCGGCACAGAGTGTCTTAACCACCAATGCAGAGGGCGTTTTCACTGTGTTGACTCAGTCATGATACCTTTGTTTTTGAGATCATTGTACTTTTAGTGTTTATTTTCTTGCCGGCTGTTTCTCTAAAAAGATATACAAAATGATTGGCATAAAAAAATCATATATTTACCGTAAATCACAACCATCAGTGCAATATACAGAAAGAAATGGGAGCCACATCGAGGACCTAGGGACCGTAAGGTAAATAAGACACGACTCTTATGCTCACCGGATATATATATATATATATATATATACTCACATACATGAAAATGAAATGTACGAACGCTCCGCCTGGCCCATGAGCCATCAGATACGGGAATAAAACTATTCCGTCAATGATTATTTAGAGTAATGCATTGCATCCATATGCGGGTGACACAATTCTGTATTCGATCAGTATGTCGAGAAACATGCTATTTCTGTTTGTATACAACAACTTAGCATTCAGAGTACAACATCAATGTATGCCGTATAGATTGGTGGCAGAAAAAAAACAAAGGACATTTCAGAACTACCACAACTGGACAAACGAATAAAATTTCCTCCATCGTGGCGACTTCTCGTACTCATCCAACTCTCGGATTTCCTCTACACTCAGAGGCCTACGTCCGGTTATCAAGTCCACAGTCTGGACGTCGCGAATTTTGGTGCGGAATATCAACTTGTAAGCGAGAGCGCTACCGATGATCAGAATCATGCCAAACATGTATTGGAAGAAATAGTATGCTGTGGGTGTATCCGAGCCCTAAATTGATCAGTCCGAGTCATTAGCAGGTTAGAACAAAAATAGGGAAGAGTATATCCATACAATTGGAAACAAGGCAAGGTATATAGAACACCCGATGTAAAGCGCGCAACAGCCAAGTAGCCATAATGGCGGAAACGGCCAAAGGGCGCACTTCCAAGCGTAGGTCTGGGTAAAGAGAGGATCATTTTGAGCCTTTAACACTGCTCGAAAGCGAAATGATGTAATGGAAATCACCACCCAGACCATGAAATATCCAGTACTAACGATCTGGGCTAGCCAGTCAAAGACTGTTGTTCCGCCTGCGCTTAGGTTAATGTATGTAAGAATGATAGCAAGAAGGCCGGTGATAGACAGAGAAATATAAGGACGGCCTCGCGAATCAATCTTTGAAACCCAGCTTGTAATAAGGCCTTGGTGGGCCATGGATTGAAGTATACGTGACGCGATATAGAAACTCTCGGCAGCAATAGCAGCTACAGCGAAGACAATTACCACGTTAAGGATATCCGGAAGAACAGGAATACCAGCCTGGTTAATGGCAATAACAAAGGGAGATGCAGCCACGCCGCTGCTACCAAGCAAATGTGGGTTCTTTGGAGAGACCAGGAGTCCGATGAGAACCACTGAAACCAGGTAGAAAACTGCGACACGAATTGGGATCAAGAAAGCGGCATGGGCGACCGAATACCGAGGCCTGCGAGACTCTCCAGCCAGGAAACCAGTGAAGGTATTGTCTTGTATCTCTTAGTATTTTGACAGTGGGGAACTCCAATGGGAATAATGCTTACCTCCAATGGCTAGAATAGCAAACAAGACACTGTTTCCGAAGCCCTTGAATCCATTCAGGAAGGCCACCCCGTTGTCCCATGTTTCGCCATGGTTGACAGTCCCGTCCGGGCCGGCGCCGAAAATCAGTGCAATACCCACAATGATAAACAGGATCAAGGCAATGATTTTCAGCATAGACGTGAAGTATTCGAACCATCCAAAAACGGTGCTTGGCAGGCTAAAGATGGCGAACATCAGAATGAGAAAGATGGTTACTAGTAAGACAATATAGATTTTAGAGAGAGAGAGAGAGAGCAGGTAGAGAGAGTAGAGGAGAATGGACTTACGCCAAACCGCCTCATTCACTTTATCCTTGGCCCAGTAGTTCACAACGACAGAGAAAAAGGTCGCCTCCGAAGCAATAACTGCCGTCCATCCAATCCACATGGAAAAGCCGGCCGCGAAAGCAAAGGCTGGATCGACAAAGCGATCCGCGTAGTCGATGAAATTTCCAGACGTGGGGAACGCAATGGTCATTTCGCTGACTGTTTGAAGCACTGCCCATACACATGAGCAGACGACCGCAAAGCCGAGAAGCAGGTTTGCTGGGCCGCCTTCTCGCAGATTCGAGCCGGTGGAAATGAAAAGACCAGCGCCAATCTGCCCCCCAAGGGAAATGACCTGTTTTTCAATACGCACTGGTGAGTAAAGTGGACTTGGCGGGGAATCAGATCGTCTTTCTTACATGGATCTGCCTAGGAGTGAAATTGCGGTGATATCCCGAGTTGGTGTTCGTTACTTCGCCTACTTCAGTATCGACTGGTGACTGGCTGTCAGTCGTGCCATCTTTGGTAATATCCATTGCGTACTCTCGGAATGATGATGGATGGGCGAAAAGGCACATCGCTGTGAGGCCTGTCCATTTTTATACCTAGGTACAGTTTGCCGGTCTAGTATTGACCTAGGTAGTTATCTATCAGACGGTTCGTAGTAGGCAGGTTGATCCGCCGTTTCTTACGAACGATAGGTAACTTCGTTATCTACCCATCCTGTGGGTCTGAATGCTGGATAAGCAATGCCTGTAAAGGGTTGGAATGCTTTTCTTGCGTTTGAGCGTGATGTACACACGGAACTGAAGCCGTATCAACGATGACCTCGGTGCTTCATAAAATACATAGTGAGAAGATTGACAGTGAGATATCGTGCGCCTAAGCTGGCGAGCTCCCTTGAGTATAGCTCCATAGCTCTCTACATGTAGCTCTCAACAATGATACTCATTATTTGTTTCTGTAGGGAGAATCTGTCTAACAGAGCAACTAACTACAGCATAACAACCCCCTCTTTCGCGTTCAGTACACCGCCGCGCGTATTCTGCCGGTCAAAAATATCGCTGCAAAAGTATTTACAGACAGTTTAGGAAGGCGGTGTTCGAAATTTCATTAGTAAGCATCATTGCTGCTTCCTGCCTTTAAAGCGCTCACTGCTCCTTTTTCCACCATGACTAAAGTACGAAATGCAACACAAGCAGCGCTGCGTCTACAGCACAGCCTTGGGCGATGGCCCGCATCCCGGCATATCATTGAGATCCTCCGGCGTGTCCGGGTGAGGGTTGGTTTCAAAGTTCACCATTTTGGCACCGGGTCTCCATTTCCATTTCTGGGCAATCTCTGGATCGAGAGTGCCTTCCATCATGTCCACAATGTATTTCCCAAGCACGGGCAGGAATTTGAAGCCATGGGCTGAACCTCCAATGGCAATGTCTAGGTTCTTGTGGGCGGGATGCGGCGTGATGAGAAAATTGTAATCGGGCATGTCTCCATCCCTGCAAGATCATAAATAGGTCAGCCATCGGTATCTGGTCGTGACGAGTGCATACTTACCAGCAGATCCTGGTCTCCACCCATTCTCGGTCTGCGAGCTCAGGTACGCATTCTCTCATCCATTTTCGAAGACGCGCCTCTATTTTGGCAGGGACTCCATCTCTGGGGTTGTCAGAACGATAGCGAGGGAGCGAGACTCCGCTGTTGGGCTTCGCAAAATTGGTGACGAAATGGATGGCGCCGATCTTCATGATGCCGTCTTCTTGAGGAGGAAACAAAATGCCTAGAAAGAAGTAACATGAGCCTTGCTGCGGTCACAAGCCAGCAAGTAATTGGGAGGTCGGATCGTTTACCTCCTTCCAAATGATCGATGATGGGCATGTCTTTATATTTCCCAACCTCTTCCGGGGACAGTTGGATATGGCCGACCGTATGACCTTTGGCCACTATCTGGCCTTGTAAATCCAAAAGACTGCCAGCTGCAGCACCCGCAGCGAGCACAATCTTGCGGCCGAAATAGGTCGAGCCATCAGCGCACTTCACTCCCACGCACGTTGCATTCTCGTCAAAGAGCAGCTGCTTTGCATACCCGGCATCGCCAGAGATGTACTTCACCCCGGAATTGATGGCCTTCCGAGCCATTCTGAAGATTCCTTCCTTTGCATTCACCCATGCAGCGCCGGAGCTCCAGAAGGACTTCCACCCAGGCAAGTCTCCGTTCAGTACAGGCCATCTTTGACGAATTTCTTCCGTTGTCAGTTCTCGCGCAGGCTCAACGCCAAGAGACTCTGCGCTTCTGATCGATGCTTCCACAAATGGCAGAGATCGTTTTGATGCGCCGATAATCCAGCCACTGGGGTGGTAGAGTCCGGAGAATAACCCATTTGGGTCGCGCCAGAGATCCCTCGCGTCCGTTGCCATCTTGGTGTATAGGGCATCTGGATACTCGGTGCGCACGACTTTGTTGATATCGACACCGGCAGCCTCTAGTGACGGTACTGGGAAACGATCCAAGACAGTGACGCTTGTGTATCCTTTTTTCGCCAGATAGAAGGCTGTCGTGGTACCAAAAGTACCGCCACCGATGATGATTACCGGCTCAGAAAGTGACGAGAGAGTGACCATTTTGAGGGGTGCAATACTGCTAGACAACGAAACGAGGGAGAATAATGCCTACGTTTCTCATGCTGTTTCCTTCCTTTCTTACCATTATATGCCGTCGCCGTTTTCCATTGGGCTCAGAAATGCCGGTCTTCGAAATTCCGAGGGCAGCTCGATGCGCCGCCAGCAACCAGGTCAGACCCGCACCATATTTGAAGCTATTATCTATTACTGGGTAGTATCCAGTCTAAGATAAGAGCATATGATACATATTATTAAATAAGAATCAAGCAAGCGGCCTTCTATATGAATATACATGCAAATATGTATACACACACCGCCATGTTTTCTGTCGGCAGAATACCCTCACGCATATGGCTGGTGTACGACTAAGAAGGCGGTGCGGTTATATTCGATGAATTGATAAACTTGCAGGAGATAAGAAACCCAACGTGATTGGCCGCCTGGTGCAAGCTGTGGGCCTCAGGCACCCAGACTCTATTTCCCTGAAACTGTGTTAACATCTAGTTAACACTGCATCCTTCTGGATTACGATAAAAATGCCTCAGTTGAAGACGAAAGACCCGGAGTGCCCCCAGTCAATCCGACGTACCCGGCTAGGCTGCTGGAATTGTAAAGGTGAGCTCAACGTTGTCTTCTCTTATCAACAGGTGGACTATATCCTAACTTGATTCCTGCAGCGCGGCGAAGGCGATGCACAGGTAAGAATTTCCCGATTAGGATGAGGGGTGAATTGCCGTTTCGTAAGAAGTAGAAAAAGAAATTCAAGGCAGGGAAGAAAGCAAAGTCACTAAAGCTGTGCATTTCTCCAGAGGACAAGCCCTCGTGTAGCGGATGTGTCAAGCGAGGTCTGCAGTGCTCTTATGGCATCCGACTCTTATGGCAAGATGAAGCAGAGTCGATGGGCATTGCCTTTGGACGAGCAGGCATGAAGGATCGATTTCGGAAGAAGACGAAGAAATCCATTGCCCTGCACTATTTACTCCCTGCTCGTCATCAAGGCCGGTATCATTGGCTGAATACAACATCGGAAGATGTTGGTTGGCTGTACAACGATGCCCCCAGAAGTGACAATCGGCGCAGTCTTTTCTGCGATACCCAGCCACCAGCAATCCTTATAGCAAAGAGGGCTGGCACCAATAGCCGCATCCCATCTCTGTTGTCTGAGTGGCCCTCACTCGGCGAAAAAGACACTTTTCTTTTTCAGTACTGTTGGTTTTCCCCTCCAAGCTAGCTTCATCATGATACTGACTCTGTATGCAGTCAGCAATGTCTGTACCGCCCAGAAATCACTTGTTATCGACGATAACCCCTGGCGTGAAGTCATTCTTCCGCTTTGTTATCAATCAGAGGGTCTTCTTGATATAGCCGTAGCTTGGGCGGCTCATGATATTCGCAATCAACGTCGAGACCGAGATGTTTTTTCTTATGACGAGATGGTACTTCGATACAAGTGCCGCTCTCTCAAATATTTTCGCAATATGGTGCCACGGTGCACCAATGATCCCACATTATCTATAGCACAGACCCAAGCAGAGCGAGACAGCCTGTTGCTTCTAGCCATGCTCCATTCCCTCCTGGAGATAGCAACGGGCAGCGTCATGGAATGGACATACCATATGAAAGGGGCCCTGATGATCATGGAATTTTACACACGACTACATCGCGCATCGAGGCAGGAGAATATCTTCAGCCCGCAAGTCTTGGAGCTTGTCTATAGCTTCTTCTCTGAAAATGACACCTTTTTAGCCACGACGGGGGATAAAGACAAACACTATGAGGAGAATGTGTACTGGTCTGTCCAAGTACGGGGCATGTTTCCCTTTCTCGGCAGTGTCCCCATGAAGCTTCATCCATGCAGGGGATTGTCTTCTGAATTACTGGATATCATATCCTCAACTACCAAGCTAGCGAGTAGCCGACACGAGATACAGGATGATGACAAAATACGCCACTTTATGAATCTCCAGCGGCGTCTCTCTCGGTTGAGAACATTGCCGGAAAGAGCAGGACCAAGAGATTTAATCAATTTGCAGGCTGCAGCTTTCGAGGAGGCCGCTTGGATCTACCTGTACCACGCAATCCAAAATCAACTCTCCTGTCCAGTTGATGATATTAAAAAGGTCCATCTCCCCAAGCTTCTCGATATCCTGGAAGAAATCCATGCCGTTCAGGGCCCTCTTCTTGGAGTTATTCCCTATCCCATGTGGGCACTCTTTATTGCTAGTTGTTCTGTATCGGAGGACGAGCGAAGGAGGATTCTTGAGTGGTTCACGATATTGAAATCCAACAGGCCAATTAGCACCGTGCCATCTGTTATGACTGCCGTTGAGACGATCTGGAAGCGACGAGACCTCGATTTTGGTGAAACGGCCAGTCGCTCCTCTGAGTACAGTCTCAATTGGGGGGCGGCCATCTCGCAGCTGGGTTGGAAGATGTCGATGACTTGAGCGTCGTCATGTTTATCATTTTTATATTCCATGGTTAATGGTAGTTTCCATGAATAGAAGTAAGACTACATACATTTCTAAATCCGGGTAGTAGATGGTCAGGCTAGGGCCTCTTAGGTGAGGAGTTGGCCGTGATGCTTGTAATAATAATACAATAGTATACTGTAATTTATTGGACTTACCTTGTAGGATTTTGATATCAGGTCGACTGCGGTTTTCCGCCTAGTTACATGGATAGATATACAAGTTCCCCACTGGCGCATCGACCTTCCCATATTGCTAGGCCGTATTTTCAGAAGCAATAAAGATAAATAATGAACCAGCCAATGCTATTTCTAGTGATTACTCGTACAACGCTGAGCAGCTCACGGAAATACTTATCTTCCCTCTTCAATAATAGTAGAAAACATGGTCCTCCACAATGGTAAGTCCTTCTTCGCGATTGCCTCTTTTTTCTAAGCAGTAACCTTGACTCAGGAACCGATTATACTGAGCACAAATCTGAGCCGTACCCGTTCATTGACCCTCGCAAATTGAATTTGGAGGGCAAATCTGTTTTCATCACCGGCGCCAGCAAGGGCATTGGTGCCGCCATCGCTACATCGTATGCTAGCGCAGGGGCATCGATAATCGGTCTTGGAGCTAGGACATCTCAAGGCGAGACAGTCAAAGCGATCGCGGAGGCAGCCAAAGCGGCTGGAAGGGTAGCGCCAAAAGTCTTTGAGTATGAACTGGACGTAACTAGCTTGGCTAGCATTGAGAAAGTGGCAGCCAAGTTCCGGGATGATGATGCGAATGGCCGACTGGACATCCTGGTGAACAATGCCGGTTACCTGCCGAGTTTCGTGCCCATAGCAAAGTCGGATCCTGATGACTGGTGGCGAGGCTGGGAGGTGAATGTCAAGGGCGTCTATATGCTGACTCGAGCCATGATTCCTATCATGCTGAACGACCGGCAGTCTGATCGTACAATCGTCACGCTCACGAGCACCAGTGCGCATCGTGTCTCGTACGGCGGTAGCTCCTATCAGATGACAAAGCTGGTTAATCTGCGCTTTTGCGAATTCATCGCTGCTGAATATGGCCAGGATGGTTTCTTGGCTTATGCTGTGAATCCAGGCAGAGTAGCGACGGATATGGGGGAAAAGGTTGCTTTGGATACTGGAATTAGTAGGCTCCTTTTTTCCGTTCTTTCCAAGCTCTTTTTGGCTAATTCATAACCTTTAATCACGCCGACTGCAGCCCTCGAGGACTCCCCAGAACTCTGCGCCAATACCATTTCGTTTCTCACGAGCGAAAAGCGTGACTGGCTCCAAGGCCGATATATCAGTGCCCTCTGGGACATGGAGAAGCTTCTTGAGCGCAGGGATGAGATTGTAAAGAATGATTATTTGAAGGTTAGAATGGTGATTGGGTAGATGCACTGTAGTTATCCAGATTATACGTACACTCACTGCCTTCTAAGTGTAACGCTCTTCTTGATTATCTCCAGACTCAGTCTGCTCGGCCAATCAAAGGCGGCGTATACTGCTGCCCGCCGGACAAATCATACCACCGAGCGACCTCATGTAAAGTCTCTCTTATCTCTGCAACTCTCGCCTTCACTTTGCCCTCTTGTCACTCACTGCGCTGGGAATGATATCGATCTTCCGGTCAAGTTATACGGCCTTGCTATGAGTAACGACCGCCAAGTGGAGTCCCTGGCCACCAGGTTCCGAAAGGTATTTCGAATATGGCTTGCGGGGCATGGCAGTCGCCTTTCAACATTGCCCAAGATCTCTTTGCGTTCACTTACTGATTAACATTCCTGTGACAGAGACCTCATATTGAAATGTCACATTCGCATTACCAGGGTCGTTCGCAATGGCCACAGCACGGAGAAGCCGGTTCTTCTGCCGTTCCCTCCTCACACCCACTCAGTCTCCCCACGCCACATACGAGATATCAAGGGCATGCCGGCTTTGATTTTCGCCGCCCAGTCATGTCAACACCGTCTCACACGGATGAAGTGGTGGATTTGACAGATGAACCAGACTCGCCTGTTCAATTTTCCCGTCGCCAACCGTCCCGTAGCCATTCTCATCAAGGGCATAGACCACCTCGTCACCGGCCACCGAGGTTCGGTCGAAACATCATGGCAGACGTTGTCGATTTGGAGCAAGAGGACGAGGGGACTGGAAGACAAGGAGAAACAGATGATACGATCATCATTGATTCACCAAGCAGTCCGGAGGTACAGTTCGTAAGAGCTACACAGCGGCCGGTGCCTTCTACGTCAAGTCGATTATTAGATGTTCTCAATTTACATGCTCGATCCGGATTTCTCTCGCCTCAGGAGGCTTTCAGACAAGAAATTGCGCTCCGAACTAGACATATAGGCCAACGTCGAATCAACCAGTCGACTTGGGAGGAGATTTTTTTCGCTGGAAATACGAATGACAACATCGACCTCACAATTGATCTAGATTACCAAGCTCCCGGATTCAGCATTCATGAACCCCCGGCTCCCACGCCACCGCCTGCCTACGAGCCTCCTAGTCCGGCGCCGGAAGGCTTTACAAGAACGGTTAGCGATGCCGACGTGGTTGTTTGCCCTAATTGCGATCGAGAGCTAGGCACAGGCGATGGGCTCCGTCAGCAGATATGGGTTGCAAAGCCCTGTGGCCATGTACGTCTGTTTCGAAACCAAAAAAAAATGTTTACCCCGCTGACCATGTTTGTAGGTATACTGTGGCGAGTGTACAAGCAACCGCGCAAAGAAAAAGAATACCGCTGCCTTTTCAGCTCTTGGAACGAAACCTTTTTCCAAATGCAGAGTCGCCGGTTGTGAGAAACTGGTTAGTCAGCCAAAGTCCATGGTCCAGATCTATCTATGATTGGTTCATGGTTTTGAAAAACATGTGTCATTTCGTCGGGAGTCTGGGTATTTTCATGATTTATCAATTGGCTTGCATGGTTTAGGATCAACTTGGTGTTTCACATGGGTGTATATTTATGTATGCTATTTTTTTGCTTTAGGAGATTTACCATAGATACCCTCTTATTTATTCAGGTTTGTTTACGACCAATATACGACTTTCAAAGCTTCTGTTTTCTCTCTTTATTTTTGGCCAGCAAATGATCAATGAATGAACGGTCTTTAGGTTAGAATAATAGCTGTTTCTTTGTGTGAATGCCCGGATTCTCCATTCAATGTAGAAAAGCAAGCGGAGAGAACCGGGAATGCTGATATATAATACATGGAAGATATTTGATATTTGACCCAATGAAACTCCAAAATCTGCGCTAAAACAAATAAACCATGACATCAAACCACCTTAAGGTCGCCGTGATATGGTGACCATATACCTCTGACACTCTCGTTGAGACTCGTCACCGGCTTCATCTGTCTCTTGACCTTTTCGCCGCTGGCTTCTCGGAGGTACTTGACTTTCTGTAGAATATCCTCGGACTTAAAATTGCGGACGCAAACAGCCTTGATACGGCCGTTGATGTAGTGTCCCTTGATGACTGGGTGTTTTTGAGGTCGGGGGGAGACGCGGATTTCGATCTGCGGATTTGCTTTGGCAAAGGCCGGGAGTTCTTCTTTCAGGAAGGTGCTATTGAAAGTTAGATCATGTTATGCCAACGAAATCATCGGTTGTGATTGTTACATACAGCATGCCTTTAGAGCTGCCTGCCCAGTCGCAATAAGTGAAGTCCAATCGCTTGCATTGCAGGATGAACGCTCCGACGCCGTTCTAAAAGGTGGTAGAATCGTTGTTAGCAATGGAAATTGAATTTGCGGAACCAGTCAACCGAGAATTACCTGCGCCTGGGTTATGGCCCTTATTCCTCGTACCGTCATATTGATCACCGTCTTGATATTTGAGATTCTCTGTTGCGGAGAGTCTTTTTTACCAGAAAAGAAGCCGCTGGACTTGCCGGGCGGCGGCTAATAATGGCGCGACATTACTGGTTGATCTGCCGGGCGGCCACAGGCGCCTAAATCCATGTTCGTCTGGCTCCTAGTCTTTGCATTCTTCAACCTGGCCGAAGTAGAATCAACGCTTATATCACATACAAACTGTTTGCAGTTCAGCGCAAGCCGTACCCAATATTGTCCCAAAAAATACCACCGCTGTTTTTTTGGGCCTATAAGGGCGCGCAAAAATGACTGACAAGCTTCCTCCTAACCTCCTCGCTCTCTTTGCACCGCGTCCACCGTTGCGGTACATCCCTCCCACTGATCGCGCGCCTGACGAGTGCAAGAAAAGCACGATTGGTGGTGTCGCGAGTTTTCTTGGCGAACTACAGAATTATGGCGAAGAAGTTCCCTACAATGCCACTGAGAGCTGGCTGCAGCGCCGTTCGCGTTTAAAGGCGGAGAAGAAAGAACACATGGATCGCCAGCTTACGGAAGGTGTCGAAAAATGTATGAAAATTGATATGTGGTACCGCTCCAAATTGCTTTCAGTGATTTACATTAATCCTATGAGTATAGATGATCCTGCAAACGACGCGCAAGTTCGCGGAGACCCCTTTAAGACTCTCTTCGTAGCGCGTCTCAGCTACGATGTTAAAGAGTCGGACTTGGAGCGAGAATTCGGCCGGTTCGGTCCTATTGAACGGGTAATGATTCTAATGGATATTTTGATTCAAACCCATACTAAATTTTTTTACTAGATTCGCATCGTCAAAGATGCCGAGAAACCGAATCCGAAGAAGCCTCATCGAGGATATGCATTCATTGTTTATGAACGTGAAAAGGATATGAAAGGTATCCATACTCCGATTTCTCTCTCAGTTTTGCGTCCTATCGCGTCTAAATGCTTCTTTTTTCCTGATACGATCTTATATTGATGGTGAACGATTGACTAATGGATTCCTACAATAGCGGCATACAAGGAGACCGACGGCATTCGCATAAAGGATCGACGAGTTTTGGTTGATGTTGAACGTGGTCGCACTGTTAAAGGCTGGAAACCTCGACGCTTTGGTGGAGGCCTCGGTGGACGTGGCTACACGAAGGCTACTCCCGCGCGCCCGCTTGGGCCAGGCGGATTCAATGCACCTTCTGGACCAGGCGGCTATGGCGGTGGCTTTAGGGGTGGGTTTGGTGGCAGAGGCGGAGGCTTTCGTGGAGGCTTTCGCGATCGCGGATTTGGAAACCCTAGATCAGGTGTTGGTTTCCAAGGTGGTCGTAACGGCTTTGGAGGTCAAGCTCCACCGAATGCTCCTTCAGGCCCAGGAGGTGGCCGCGGCGGTGATAGACGAGGAGGTGATGGCAGGTTTGATCGTGATCCTAGAAGGGCAACAGGCAGTAATCAGGAACCGGTAAGGCCACGCGATGCATATGGTGACCGTGACCGCCGCGACAGGGACAGGGATCGTGACCGGGATCGTGACCGCCACGGCGACAGAGACGGTGACCGCCGTGACCGCGACCGCGAGCGAGACCGGGATTGGGATCGTGATCGAAATCGCTATGGCGGAAGGGATGATTATTCTCGCAAACGGCACCATGACGACGATGGCTATGAAGACCCTCGGGCTAAAAGGAGGTATTAAGACACCAATTTGCCATTGACTACTCTTTCATGGTGCCTTTGGTGGGTATCCTTGATAGTATTCCTTTTTATCACTTCACTGTGAGTTCATGGGTAAGGTCGACTCACATCCAAGGATCGCATCAATTCGATTGAGAACACCGGCCGGCTCTCCTATTCCAGTCTCCTGATCGACTGTATCATTGATGCGTGAACTTATACATAGCTTACCGGGCATCAATTATTTCCTTCCCTCCCCATCGGTGACTACACGCATTCCATCTCATTTCATGCTTTGTTGTTTTTTTATTACTGTTCTTTTATTTTCATCTCATGTTGGTAAGTATCTGTATTTTAGCTGAAAAATATCCGGAAGAACAAAAAGGGGGTTATCATGGATGCCACGCTAGGTAAGCGAATATATGTGACGGCTTCATCGTCCGCTTCTACTCCATACTTAGGTTTAAATGGTTTAAATATATGCAACGAAATGTGCGGTGGCCACGTTTCTTTCTCATAACTGGTGGATATCAAATCGGTGACTGTCGAGCTGTGCCAATCGGACCTAGGGCTAGCGATAGGCCAGTGACCGCGCATCCCGTCTACAGCGTTTTCATGTAGAGTCGCAAAATCTTGGACGAGAATACGGGAAAGAATGAAAATTAGGTTATGAGATTTGAAACCCAATAGAACACGCTCGAAGGCTGAAATAAGAGAAGTCGTTTGACCGCGTTTTAGGGCTAAGTTACCCGGATTTGGTAATAACGTTCTGTGACTGCGTCCGCGAACTTAGGATTTCATATCAACTCTCTTAACATACAATTCCAAAACTTTAGTACACTTACACACAAACATTGTGAGAAGATCTCATGTCGTAGTTTAAAGAAACTTTTATTGCTTATCCGTATAACAAAATTGAAAATTTCCAATATGAAAGTAACCCAAAAACGCCAAATCACGCCTTGGAATGCTATCAACAGAAAAAAGAAAAAAGGACACTCGGACAGTAATCATTCAAATTATTCAACATCCATTGCCCCTTCAGACTTTTCTAGAATCTTGACTTCGCTTGTTTTTCGGTCCCATTGAGCCTTGATATCGATGTGGAATTCGGAGGTAGCAACTCCAAACATCTTGAGCAATGTGGTTTGTCTCGAGTCTAACGTCTCCCCTTCTTTGCACACAACGTACTCTGTTTCACCGCCAACCAATTCCAACACAACTTTCCCCTTCACAAGTCTTGTGGGAACCCCAAGTTTGCGTAGTGCCGGTTCAACCGTGTGGCTGATAGGCTCATCCTCTGATGTTGGGATTTCGCCTGCACGGGAATACACCACACCATTGGGGATAGAGAAAGAACGAGTACTGACGGTGCCAGCGCGTGCAAAATCCGATGGCCGGAATGATTCAAGATAGGAAAGGACGTCTTCGGGAGAGCGAGAAGTGAACAGCAATCCAACGGCGCCGGTTAGGAACGGTGTCAGTTTGTTGAGATTTTCGGCGAATGCTGTCTCGGGAGTATTCCCTAGAGCAACGGCCATGACCTTGGTTTTGCCAAAGAATAGTCTGTGCCGGGGAATCCAGTTAGCAGCCACACAAAAGCAACCAAAAAGAAAGCGATGAGCTGTCGCGAGCAACCACATACCGGCCATCGGAGAATTTTGTGCGCACATCCTTTAAATAGGTGTTGCGCATGTTATCGACGGAAAAGACAAACAGATGGTCATATTTCTCGACGGATTCCCGAATATTGGCGAATAAGCGTCGGGTTTGTTCCTTGTGGTTCTTTTTGCTTGTCTTGGACTCATGGACGATTCGGGCACGTTTGGAGACAGGCATTTTGACCGATTGATTCGCTTTTCGCGGGGCTTATCGAAGGCAGGAAGGGCGTGATGAGACCGCCAAATGGAAGAAGCAGTATACTCGGCGTACGAACCAGTGTCAGGGGACAGGTCTTTCTTCGCAAAAGCAGAATTGTGTCTCTGTCGACAACTTTAAGCAAACTGATCGCTTGACCGAATTTTTTTTTTTTTCCCTACCTATAGACAAATCTGAGGCGGGCCTTATCCGAGTTGCTCTAGCCTTTCTAGGACTAGAGCTGCGGAGTGACGCTAACCTAGATAGGAAATATGGAGCCCATGTTTCTGCCTGAGGCTTCAGGCCAGAAGCACGTTCTGTCAACCGCGAATCTCCAGCCGGACTCGACATTCAGTTGCACTCCATCTCCTGCGATTGGATTTCTCCAATACCGCCGCAGGAACTGGGTGCCGCCGATGGCGTCTCATGCCTTAAACGCAACTCGATGATGGTTTCAACGCCGCCGGATTTGTTACAATGCTGGAATTCATGGACTACATCCAGCTCGCCTTCGCCGAGGGGACGCGCTGGAACCCAGACAATTCCTACTCCGCACTGACTGCTACGGCTGAATGTACGTCTGGCTTATAGAGGTCCAAGGCGCAAATCGGTTGGCTAACTAATCGCTTCCACAAGCACTCCTTGACTTTCATGTTCCCGAACGCTTACAGGTCCATTTATCGTCGCTTTCTACGCCTCACTTCGCGACTTCGTATACTCTGGGTACGGTCGGTTTAATAGATGGATCCGTGTCGTACCTTTTCAGCACCGTTCCATTGAACAATACCCCGTCCCAAAGTGGACTTATTCCACTACGTCGACTGGTTCGTGGCTACAGGCAATGTGACGCCCCTATTCCACCAGTTCGGAACTGGGGCTGGGACGCAATTCCATCCCATGAGACTCATCAGAATATTGACGGCCTGGAAGACGACGTCGTTCGCAAGGCTACGCTGCTTTACGCCACTCTCCACTTACCGCCACCTTCGACGTTGAATGCGTTGTTCCTGCGTCGCATTTCTCCCACGACGCAAATCACAGCTGCACTGGTCTCAACACAGGGCCCGCCTTTGTTCAAGTCTGCACCCTCGGCAGCTCTGCTTGCTCAGCTATCACATGACACTGGAACCTTCAGCAATGAATATCTATTCAGTACAGATAATACACTGTTTGGATGGCGCGGTCTATGGAACATAGGCCTTGACCCGACACCGGGAAAAGCGTCTACTGATCTGGTATCGTTGCTGTCAGCGGGTGCAGAAGCCTATTATTCTCCGATATCTTCCCTGGTTGGGTTATCCATGGGTCTGAAGTTCACTACTCTGCCAGCAGCAATACGGACGCTATCAACGCCAACGCCAGCCTCGTCGTCCGGAAGCCCCGGTCCAATATCAAGTTTCCCATACACACTTACTCTTACACTCACGCCCCTTACGGGCTCTTTATCCACAACGTACTCTGTCCGCGCATCGCCGAATCTCACCTTTAGCTCTCGCTTCGGCTTCAATGTATATAGCTGGGAAAGCGAAATGGTGGCTGGATGCGAGGTTTGGCGCAAGAGTCAACGCGCACCTCCACCCGAAGCAGAAGCAGATGACGGCCTAGACTGGGCACGCCGCAAGATGGGCATCATCAAGTCAGTAGCAGCTCAGAAAGTGTCGTCACTTTCATCAGCATCATCCTCTGCTCCTTCAAAAACAAACCCGGATGAGGAGCACGAAGGCGATTCAGTTATCAAAATCCGGGTTGATCAATCATGGAATGTCAGACTCCTGTGGGAAGGGCGCGTCAAATCCCTTCTTGTTACCGCAGGGGTATCACTTGGCCCGGGGACGTTTTCGACCTTGTCCTCTACACCTCCATCGCCGACATCTGCACCTGCAGGAGCGGCTGGCACAGGGTCTAGTCAGAGCGCAGGAGGAGGAGCGGCGCCAAGCTCGAATCCTTCGTACTGGAGGGGAGTTGGTGTCTCTGTGTTGTATTCGTCATGACCTGCATGTCGGAACCTATATATAGATCAGATACGCGGAGAGAGCTGTACATATATAATCGTGACTCTATTTTCATTGAAAATAATCTCGTTCTATAGTAATCAAATGTAGATCTTTCTTTGTACTTCATATATTTTCTTTGTTTTTGCTGATTAGAGATACCGACATTTATTACCTACCTACTTAAAGTAGATACTAGCTACACAACCACCAGTCTAAGACGAGCGCCGACGTCACATGTCATTAGGTATCTCTCCAATACAGTCACTGGACAGTGACGTATCGTAGCGGTTTAGAAATCTACAGGCGAGAGTTGATGATATCAACAACTACATTGCACACATGTTAGCCTCTTGAGATTTTTGCTTATGGTGCGAATAGTGTTTCAACTTACAGGCTGGCTTCAAGCTGGCACCTCCAACGAGGAAACCGTCAACATCGTTCTCCTTGGCCAATTCGCGGCAGTTCTTGTCGCTGACACTGCCTCCGTAGATAATACGGGTGTTCTCGGCGACTTCGGGGGAGATGGTAGCAAGCCATTTGCGAATGGCAGCATGAACTTCTTGAGCTTGGGCGGTTGTGGCGACCTTGCCGGTACCGATAGCCCTGATGTGAAATAGATCATCAGCTACTCGTATTCAAACGGTGGACGAGGGTGGGTTTATTACCAGATAGGCTCATAGGCAATGACGACCTTTGCCCACTCTTCCTTGCTCAGTCGCTCGGCGACGGCAGTGAGCTGCTTTGTGACGACGTCAATGGTTTTGTTGGCCTCACGTTCCTGTTGTTATATATTTTTCCCACTGTCAGCTGGCATTGATCTTGTTTCTTTCCCCTGGCATAACTTGATATGCCGCCTACCTCCAAGCTCTCGCCAATGCAGAGGATAACGCTCAATCCACCGTCAATAGCAGCCTTGGTCTTGCGAGCAACGAACTATACATTCGCAGAAAAAGTTAGCTGCGCATTCTACAAATACACGAGGAAGGGAGTGAGTGAGTGAGTGTCATTTACATCGTCGTCTTCCCGCAATAAGACCCTGCGCTCGCTGTGGCCAACAAGAGTCCAGGCGATCTTGGTATCGTTGAGCTGCTCAACGCTCAGCTCACCGGTAAAGGCGCCATTGGGCTTGTCGTACACATTCTGGGCCGAGACGGCGATTGAAGGGTCGGCAAGCTCGCGAGTGAGAGCGAGGTAGATGGTAGGCGGGGCAATGACGACCTCGGTGGTAGGATCGCGCTTTGCTTCGTTGATGTTCTTCACGATGGACTTGATGGAGTCGGTGACTCCGTTCCTGCAAGCCCTGTTAGTACGCACTTACAGCTTGGGGCAAGGATTGCGGGGTTGCGGACGGACATCTTGAAGTTTCCTCCGACGAAGAATTGGCGAGGCATTTTGTGGTATGTGTCGTGGAATGGAATTATGGTTTCTGGGGAGATCTCAGGGAAATCGAAGGCAGAATGTTGAAGACGTGGTTTAGGTTGAGGAGGGGAAGAAATTTAAGCAGAGCTTCAATGACGTTCCGTTCCCCCTCGACTTCGCGGCGGGGAAACGGAGTGACCCGTACGTGCTATGCCTGCTTCCCCTCACCGAGAAACCCGATGTCGACTTTTTTGCCTCTTTTACAGCAGTCAATATGCATGTGCAGTCCGAAGTCACTGATAATTTATAGTCATTCATGGCTATTTATTACTGGATACTAATTAGGCGTTCGTGCAAATTCACATAAATACATGCATGCATCGTTGTCGTACGTGTCAAATACACCAAAGAAAAGAAAAAATCACATATCAAGACAACCCCAGACATAAACAAAGCAGAAAGAGAAAGAGAAAAAGAAAAAGGAAAAGGAAAAGGAAAAGCAATAGCTAATATGTCTCGTACATATAAGGCGTCGTCTCTCGAGGCACGTAATACAACCCCCGCTGATACAGACGCCGGGGTTCCTGGTATAAGACTCGCCGACCCTGGATGGGCATAGCAGATTCGATTTCGCGGACTGCCACTTCACTGCCGAAACAGTCATGGCCATCGCCTTTGTGCGACTGAAACTCAAGACGGTCCAGTCTATCAATGAGCTGCTGCTGCTGCTGTTCCTGGACCTTCAACAGTCTGAACACGGCGACGTGCGAATCAAGGTGGTCATGTTCAGACGGACCGGGGATCTGGAAATCATGTCTGCCTCCATGGGCAGTAAACGGATGACTGCGGTGACTCATTTCTTCAATTCTCTCGTTTTCTATCTTCCTAAGAGCGCTTTCAGACGGGAAAATGTCGGCGGAGCGGACAGGATATACAGTACGGCCACGGTATTGTTGGCTTTGCTGCCGGCCAGGACCTTGGTATCCTCCTTCGCTCATTGCTTGGTCTCGGTATCTTGTCTGCCAAAGTAGTTTTTCCTTTGCATCCAAGTCCGCACTGCTAGCCGGGCTATACCCCTCGTCTCCAAATTCAGAGTCCTCGTCACTCATAGTGCTGCTGTCTTCCGGTGTATAAACTGGTCTCCTACCGTGGGTCCGCTGACGATCTTGCTGGATAACTTTGGGAGGAAGAGCGGCCGCCATGTTTTTTCGTGCGTGGTGTGTTGGGCGGTGACTATTTGTTGAATGCTCGCCATGCACTTGGTTTCCATGAGCATTGTTCATGCCCGTAGGCACTGGAGCCTTCTGCGCGGGCGGCCTCGTCTCATGATTAAAGTTGCCAGCAAATGGACCTGCTCTTTGGTCTATACCGCTACCAAACTGTGGAGCCATCGCAGGCTGATGAGGAGTTTGGTGCTTGTTTTGGCCGATTGTTGCTCCTATATTGGCTCCTTGCGCTATTGCATAGTTGCGAGAGGCTTCGGACATAGGGAAGTTCGAGCCAGGCACTGAATGTTGCGTTTGCGGGCGTACTTGCGAATGTATTTGTTGGTCAGTGGCGAGCTGAGCAGGTGGATTTCCTTGAGGATATTTCTGAGGTTGAATGGGTGGATGAACTGGTGGCTGCCCCGGGAGATACATTGGTGTATAAATTGACGTTATTCCAGCATTACCCGGCGAACTGGCGTGTCCTTGTTCCCTTGATAGTCCAGGGTTGACGTGAACAGGATTGACAGTGCCAGTAATCTGCGGATCAGTGGCCTTTCTGCCTATCCCCTCAGAATTTGGGTTCCCACCCATGAAAAGATTGGAATTCCCAAGACCTTGGGCATTATCATGATCCACTCTGCTATTTTTGGATGCTGCTGTGGCTGGCCGGACCGGCTGTCGTGGCTTTCGCATAACGATAACGTCCATATGGAAATCCATAATAACGATTTGGTTATATCCAAACTGGGGCTTCCCGGTAGATTTATGTCGTTCCACCTTTATATAAGCGCAACTCCATTCGAAACGAGGATCTCGTTGGTCGTGTTCCGCAACAAGCTCGTCTACAAGGCCTTTTTTTCTATTGTTTAGGGCTTGATACTGCTCCTCTACCGACTCTTTTTCCGACTCGCTCTTCACTAGATATTCTAGCGTCCCCTGGTCACTGGGGATGAGCTTCTTCTTGGCGGATGACCATGATTTGCTGCCGTCTCTATTGTTCTTCGGGATGAATTGCCAAAGTTCATAGAGAGTTGACCCAATGTTGTTGTCAGTTTTGAGAGTCTCCAGTGAAGTATCTTTCGCTTTGGTAGTGCTGAGATTGAATTTCCCATCAGCCTGCAAATCTGCATTGACGTGTGCAGATCCTGACATATGAACTGGGGGGTTGGCATATCGTGTGGAAGAGGCTCCCTGCCCTATGCCGGAACCTGGGTTCAATACAACCATGATATGAGAAAAAAGAAAGAAAAGAAAAGAAAAGTAAAGTAAAGTAAAGTAAAACAGAATAAAAACGATATAAAGTGCCGTAAAAAGATAGGGTTATCTGAGTATATAACTTTCAGAAGGAAATGCACATGGACATTGTCTGAATCAACGCCAGTGGTTTAACATGAAGCGTCGTCCTGTTGATATCAGAGTGATGGCATATAGATAATTAATTTTTGGAAACAGATGGCTTCAAGTCGTAACTTATACTCCAATATTTCACGAGGCTTGATCTACTCATCGGTAGATGAAGGACAAGGCTAGATGTAGAATGATAGTACGAAGCACAAGTCGTACGAGGCTACGTAGAGCAAGCACATCTTCGAAATCTCGGCAGAAGAAAGTCCTGTGGCCTTGAAAGTAGCGTATAGCCTTTGCCACTTCATAACTGCTGGTAAGCAATTCTTTGACTGGAAAAAGGGTTGTGTTGCACCATTCACGAAACCACCATGTAGGTAACCGTGTTTGGTCAGAACCCAGGTTACGCGAAAAACGGACGGTCTGTAATTATTGGATAAGTTGGTATGCCATACCGCAGGGAAATACGGGTCGTCTGCAGCTGCCACCTATTGAATGGAATAATGGTATCGCTATAAGGCAGAAAGGAGACAGTGCCCAATTGGATATACTGGAAGCTTTGCCCTGTTTGGAAGTTGTTAGAGCCTCTATGCAGCTAGGCAGACTTCGACTTGCAGCTGAATTCTGCAGCCTAGCACTAGCAACCGGTTCAGCAATCTTTACCGGTTTCACGGATGTCTTCTGCTCGAGTCAGCTGCTAATCGAGTCATTGATATGTTTGAAATCGGGTAGTCGTTGTATAACAAATGTGCGGCTCTCGAAAAGTGCCGTTAGAATGAATGGATTTCTGCCCTCTTACAGTTACCTTCGGGCGACTACATTAGGGCTGTACAACTGAGCTAGCACAGTCTAGACTAATCCGAAAAGAAAATCATTCGCTGAAAATGGGCTGGGCAACCCTTATAGAGAGATGAACGGAGCCCTAAGCATGAAAAACGCCCTTCGACTTTTCCATTTTCAGAAAGTCTTCTGTAGCCATTTTGTCCGCAATGGAAACCCGGATAGAGGCGACAGCACATGACAATGGTGTGTCTCGACCACGAGCAGCATTGAGATCTACCCTGTGATCAAGGGACCATTCTGTAAGTGCTGGATCTTTGAAAATGTAATTGAAACTGTCAGATAGTGGCGGTTTTACTGAATAATGAAGAGTTCTTACGCGAGAACTGGTGGTCTCAGGAAGTCGATAGGCTTACAACCATGCTAGTTGCAGAATTGCAGACCTTGAAGAATCAGCCTGACCAGCCTTGTTCGATGAGCTAGTTAAAAGCTGTGAGAGGGCATGCTTATGATGTCTGCAAGTACGCTAGATCCCAAGAGGAAATAGGGCTGGTCCACCGGCTTCCCGCAAAAATTTCCTAATCTGGAAATGGTACACTCCTATACACTTCCCACTGTGAGCTTCAGCTAAGCTACCTGCCAGCTGGGTTAGAGTTTGAAGCTGGCCAAAGAAATACATATCTGCTTACCCACGGTGGGCCTGGACATAACAGCTGCACATGTCCATATATTTTTCGAACAAAGATGCGGCACCAAGTAGCTCAAGGCGAAAGTATTTTATTTGGAGGATTCGTCCATGTTGAACTCCAGGGATGTAACCTTGGAAACCTGCAATTTGGACTCCACAATCCACGATGTCTAGAATTATCGCCGTCCACGGAGCAACGGGCACGCAGGGGGGCTCTGTCGTCAAGTCGCTCCTCAAGTCGGACTGGAAAATCCGAGCTATCACCCGCAACGCTTCCACTGATTCTGCCAAAGCTCTCGACGCTGCCGGTGTGGAGGTCGTGACGGCCAGCTTTGATGATGAGGCGTCGCTTGTCAAGGCCTACGAGGTGAGCACTTTGTACTGCTGAGGGATATATGTAAGGTGGCAGCCATTGATGCGTTATGCAGAACGCCGAGGCCATCTTTTTGGTCACTAACTTTTGGGAGCACCTCTTCACTGGCAAGAATGCGGCCGATTCGGGCGAGGCCGAGTACAAACAGGCACTCACTGTTGTCAAGATTGCTGAGACGTTGCCTTCATTGAAGCACTTTATCTGGAGCACTCTGCCTGGCAATGCTGAAGGCGTGAGTCGCTTTAACCAAATGTCGTCCTCGTGTTCTTTTGCTTAACATTTAGCAGCAACTGAAGCGCACCGCTGTGCCGCATTTTGACTACAAAGCCCAGCTGGACGTCACCATCCGCAAGTCATATCCCAACCTCGCAGCCAAAACTACTTTCCTCTACGTTGGCTACTACGCCAACAATCTTGCCGACATCCCCGCGGCCAGATTCTTCACCACGCCCGGCTCCTTGGGCTGCTACTTCTGGATAGTTCCCGTGCCGCGCACTGTGGTGATTCCCTCGGCGGGGGACACAAAGGTTAATGTGGGCGTTTTCGTGAAGGCCATCCTTGCACAGCCGGAGAAGACGCATGGCAAGTACGTTGCCTGCGTCGTTGAGGCGATCACCCATGACCAGATGCTGCAGTACTGGAGCGCGGCAACGGGCAAACCAGCGGCATTGTTGCAGGTCGATGCTGGGGATTGGATCAAGGCTTTTGGAGCCGCTGGCGAAGAAATGTATCTTAACCTGAAGGCGTTTGAAGAGAACTCAAAGTGGTATCTGGATAATAGCCCGCTGCTGGCTGAGGATCTGGGTATTGAGGCGGAAGTTGTCAAGACAGAGGCTGCTCTCAAGTCTTTTGGAGAAAAGCTGCTGTGAAATGAATGGTATCCTCTGTATATCGTATATCGTGCAATAGCCTTGCGCTGCCAAAATAACCTGTATACACGGTAGTTTACTCTAGTACTGTGCTTTGCTTGATCAATTCCATTGCCATCCATTCTTCAGCGTTCCAAGGTTGTTTTTATATCATCAGCGGCAACCTCAAGTTTAGAGTGTAGGTGATAAATCTCGGTCTTCGTCAAAGCCGACAGGTTCTCGTTTGGACTAAGACGTGATGAGTAAGGCAGCCAGATCATAATGTTGATCTGTAGCACATCTAGCAGCGCTCTTATGATCCGAGATTTATGCGAAGCGGTATGTATTACCCTGGTGAAGATAATATGAGAAGATCACAATATTGAAGCTACATATATCACCCAGCATAATATTATCCAAGCCTACTAGGTCAAATCTAATGATTAAATGAAGCGTTCCATGGCATGATATCCCCAAAGGATCCTAAAAGAACACCTGCGCCAATTCCCTACAGGCGAACTCTCACACGTCAATCGCGCGAAGAACTGATCAACGTGATGTATCATTGCATAGACAACGATATCAAATCCTTACAGGATAAATACATCACAGTTGTGAAGTGAGTCATCTTTCTGTACATACGAATGACTGATATTTATACAACTAATACTAAGCTGCCTGTTCATCTCTGAAGCTATTTCTTATTAGAAGTCCTATTTCGGGGCGTGCCCGCGAGACACAGCTACCCGCGTCGGGGCCGAATCCGGGAATAACTTCATGTCGGTGCCATAGAAGGTTAGAGGGCTCGCTAAACGAGGACATATAAAAAAAGACAAAGGCACAGAGAGAGAGCCTTGTTCCTTTCTTTCTTTTTTTCCTTTTTCTCTTCTTAGCACTTAGTCGACATCCACTTATATCAAACACAGTGTTTGGGGCGGCCAATTTTCCGTTGAGCAGCTACTGTGGGCCTCATTGAAAAAAGCAGCCAGCTCAGTCAGAGGAGTCTGTCTAAATTCATCCAGAAACACAAAGGAAGAAGGGAAAAAAAGAAAAAAGAAAAAATAAGTCACGAGACGGCCCAAAGAGGGAATTGAACCCTCGACCTCACGCATTTTTAATGCACTCTTGTATAACAATATATTAATATATTACATAAACAAGGTACATCCCAAAGCGTGAAGCATACCACTAGCCCATTTGGGCCCGCTGTAGTAACGGTCGCTGGTCTGATTTATTATCAAAGAAAATTTGACAAATCAGCCAATCAGAAGCTGGATTGGCACATTTTTATGTGGGATTCCGCGGTTTCGTCTGATTTATGCCCTCAGCGTCTAACCACATACGGAATACGCGCTACAAAGTTAGTTATGTGAGTTAACTATGTAACTACTCTAGGTACAACCGTACAAGGGCTGTTATCGAAGCCGGTATAATGTTGATATTTCACGTAACTTTCTAGAAATCTAAGGGGCAGCTTTGTCCAAAGCTGTTGCATATATTGATGCAAACATTCATAAACACCCAAACCGGGCGATACGAAGCAGAATATTCCTCAAATCAAACAACAACACTCTCACAAAGAATCGCGGATGCGCACGAACTCAAGATAGCGGGCCTTCGTCCACTGTCGACACTTCTTCCCCCAGATCATCATTGGTACGGTGGTCAAGACAAAGACAAAGTCGAGGACTGCAATGACAATAAAGGTGTTTTGAACGCCTTGTTCGTCAAGCCACATGCTGGCGGTGAACGTCAGGACACATGCAATGGAATTGTTGATGACGGACACTCCAACCATGCCCTCCAAGACCATCTCGGGATACGCATCCATCAAATACGCCATGCTCAAATCCCCAGTGCATCCCCATCCGAATCCGATTAAGCCTAGACCAATATATGGACCTGGCCACGACCACGCTTGCCCGGTGCCAATTCCGAAGAGCAGCATGCCCAACGGCGAGATGATGGCCAATGGAAACAAGAACCATAATCGGTGCTCAGCTTCACGGATTCCGCCATTCCTCTTCGCCATCCAGATCATAAAGACGTCGGACAGATAGCCTCCATACAAACAACCGAGAACGGCCCCGATGAGACACGGAACGTTCATCAAACCGACTCCAACATCTCCATAGTTCCAGGGTGGCTCGCTCCAGTTGTCGTCCTCAACAGTAAGATAGAATGTGAGCCAGGCGTCTTGAGCACCCCACTGAAGGCCGGAGTAGATGACTGCAGGAAACGAGAACACACGCAGAGTATGCATTAGTCGAACGAAGTACTGCTTGAAACCAAGGCCGATTAGATTGGGTGCCGGCGTGATGAGTGCAATGCGCTGCCAGTATGTCTTTGGCTTCTCATCTGCCACAGCCGTCGGTGTGGTCACAACATTTGATACACCTTCTCTTTTTTCCTGCAATCCCAACTCCGGCTCTGCAGTGGCTACGACCGGAGGGTAAATCTCGCCTCCTTGGTATGCAGGTCGGTCAAACATTGTCTCCTCAAGGGTAAAATAGATAACAGCGATAGTGGCGCCGGAGATAATGACTGCTAGCCAGCCAATCCAACGCCAACCCAAGCTACTATCAGCCACGTATCCTGCTATGAGGGGGCCCAGGTATGTTCCGATACTGGTGGCCAGAACATAGACTCCAATAAAAGTTCCCCGCTGATGCTCAAAAAACAGGTCAGAGAGCGAGAGTTGCACGTTAGCTTCTGCGCAGGACTCCGAGATGCCGACAAACAATTGATTCCAGATGGAGTCGGCAGTCGTTTGAGTCTTGGCCATCCAAATGGAACCAAGAAGACCCATGGTAATACAGAAGAGATAAGTGCAACGGCGACCCCAGAGCCACGCTGCAGGCGACAGGAACAGAGTGCCATAGCCGATGCCAAGGAATAATACACCAGCACCGGTGTTCATGGCATCGTACGAGATACCGAGTTCGACATTCTCGCCAAACTGGGCCGAGCCAGCATCGTTCGAGGTTGCGGCAGTGAGTCCGGTCAGAAAGCATACCAGAAGGGCATGCCAATATTTGCGATACTTGGACCAGTTCAACGGATCATTCACGGATTTGGTTGGTGGCGGAGTGAGAATAATCTCGCCATGGTTCAGCAGACGAGAAGTGCCTGGCAGATACTCCGGCTCATCGTAGGTCATTTTTTGGGGTGAGTAAATCAGTAATTCTGGCCTGAAGGCCAGAGCATGAGTGAATCAGAAGAGAAATATATATATATATATGTAGTGGGTGTTAGGGAGGGCGCTCGCAAAATACAAAGAGGTGTGCGAGATCAAGATTCATAGACACTCAAAAAGACGAGATAAGGGCAGGGTTCGGGGTCAATTGGCACATAGAGCAAGAATTTAGAGGGGAAAAGAGGAAAAAAAAAAGCAAGGAAAAGAAGGGCAAAAGGACAGCGTCGCCAACGTTGCTGTGAAAATTCAAGTCGCGTGCGCTGCTTACCGCATTGGGAATAGTGGGCGCCTGAAGATAAGGGCAGCAATTTTTATTTTGGTGCTAACTTCTGCTTACCACGTCTCATTGAACTAGAGCGAGGATTGGGTGTCAATTTATATTACTTTTTACTACCTAGGTAAGTCTCTTATCAATCAAATCCTTGGAAGAGAACACTTGCATTAGTTCGGCTCTCGTTTATGACTTTTATCGTTTTCTACATGCGACTTGATATGGCGGAATAACTTTACTCCGTCGATATATATACGCCAGCTGTGGTGTTTTGATATAGAGACTTGAAAAGCTCCAAGGCTATAAATATCAAGTAGACTGCCATCTGTTTGCTCCCTCAACAGTGCAATGTGTAGATGATGGCGTATAAAGACAAAACAATAAACACATTCCACACCAAAAAGGGGTTCACTATGCATAGAACAGAGCTCACACCATATCGACAACCAAGGTCTATGGATGAACATGGCAGACTGTCAGTGCCAGACAGTCTTTGTGGTCATTCATTAATGTTGGGAGAAAAGAACAAGCCAGCACGGGGGAGAGACAAAACACTCTCATGTCACCTGAGCAGCACCAGCATATGAGTGCGAGATAGAACTGCACTGAGAACTGCCATGTCAAGTTCTCCTTTGTCTTCCCCCCTCTCCTCCCCCAGGAAAATTTTCACTCCTGACTTCCCCTCATTCAATCTTCATAGAGCCGGTCAAAGCGAATCGAGTCCCATTTTCACATGGCTTACAACCAAGACCTAGAATTGGCACTGCGCCTTCTGCTAGCAGACCTCGATGCCTTGGAAGAGCGACAGAAAGGCAAGCAGGTAGCTGGCAAGCTGACTGACTCAGAACACGCAATTGCCACCATGAGGAGCGATGTTATCGCTTTAAGAGACCAGATACTGGCCGTCAGTACCAGCACGGCAATGGCCACCGACCAAGCCATCTTGATGTCTATGGCTCGCGAAGAAGTAATCGCTAGCCAAGACCATCAGACTGCCGTGGCTCTGGACAGAACTGAAGAGAGTGTCAATTACTTTGCTCAAATTGGACCACCACCGCCAGAAGACATGAGCCACAACGACGCCGTTTCAATGGTCATGCGAGATCTTATGAACCGTGCGAGTTTGACCAGACAGAACAATGCGGGAGACACTTCGCTGCCTTCCAACTTGGCAACTCAAGGCCACAACACCACCATAAAATGTGTTTGTTGTCTCGAAACCCGCGAGCCTTTTCTGAGAGGCTATTGTGGTCATGAACTTTGTCGTGATTGTGCGCGGGAGATATATCTTGGGGCAATCAGAGACGAAGAGCTATACCCACCCCGTTGCTGTGGCCGACCTTTTTCTCCTGGAATTATCTTGCAAGTCCTGGAGTACAGCGAGTTTCGAGCTTTCTGTGAGAAGGCGCTTGAATACATTGCAGAAAACAGAGTGTACTGTGCTGAGCCAACATGCTCTACTTTCATCCCTCCCTCAGCTATCCACGGTGACAATGGTATCTGCCCGGACTGCCATCAACAGACTCATTTGCCCTGTCGTGCCCTTGCTCATCCTGGCGTCGACTGTCCATTGGATCATACGTTTCAGGGAGTCCTAGCTATAGCTGATACACAGAATTGGAGGCGATGCTTCAATTGTCGAACAATGGTGGAGCTCGAACGTGGTTGCAATCACATTACTTGCCGGTAAGATACATAATTCTTTTGAGCCAAAAGAAATTACCATCAAATATGCTAATATTCCGTTTTAGCTGCGGCAGCGAGTTCTGTTACGTTTGCGGCCTGGTTTGGAAGACGTGTCACTGCACGCTCTGGGACGACAACATGATCATCCAGGTTGCCAATCAAGCTGTGAATGACCAGGTTGCGCCCAACGCAAGACCTGAAGTTCGCCATGACCTCTTCAATCGTGTATTGGAAGATCTTCGCCAACACGAAGACGTTGGGTGTGAGCATCACCGAAGATCGCAATGGAGATTCCGCGACCAAGGCAAGCTCCAATGCGAAATCTGCAACCATCGTCTCCCTGAATACGTATTTGTATGCAGCAATTGCCAGATGAGAGTGTGTAACACCTGTCGAAGGCACCGATTAAGATAAGGGAGGACGTGGAGGGCACCGATTGCGAATGAGCAGAAGATAACTCCTCTTTCAAAGCATTTGACATGGCGTATTATTCATGAGTCAACAGTTTCGAGACCGAAACTGCATATTGTATTTATCTCCAATGCATGTGTTGGTGGTCGGTGGCTGGTGATAGCAAATGTATCTTACCGGTTTACAGTTCTATTGAACAAAAAGAGTGCAAAGAAACCTCACTTTTAGGCTCTGAAATCGACTCGTTTCCACTAAAATTGAGTTGTGTGTATTTTTTTGCAGCCTACCATCCCTCAAAATTTCCAAATCCCCCTTTTGATTTAAACTTCTTGCGCGCATGTTCGGGATCGGGCTCGGTATCATCGACAAACTCAATGATCTCGTCCTCGTCACCGGGTTTTCGAGTTTGCTGTTCAGCCAGTGCAGCTCTAAGATATTTGCCTACCCCTCCACCACCTTTCTCGTTTGACAATTTGGATCCATCTAAGCCACGAACCCGCTTGCCTGTCCATGTCACGAGATCATCATCGACGTTGTCTGAGTTCTCGTCCTTCTTCTTCTGGAGCTGGGCACTGTTCCCTGTTTTGGTCTCTTGTTTGCTCATAAACTCCTCGAATGGATCGACAAAAATAGTCACATCTGTGATGCGAATATCAGTCACCGGCCGGTTGGTGCTGGGATCGACTGGAGCCAATTCCATTGAATTTAGAGACGGTGATGACGGTGAGGGGTCGTCTATAATACGACCGAAGACAGTATGCTTGTTGTTTAGGTGAGGTAACGCACGATATGCGATGAAACTGATGAACGGTAAGCATGTGTATAGAGAATGTGGGAAGACGGATGTAACATACAATTGACTACTATTGGTATTTTTACCTTTATTTGCCATACTCAGAGTACCCCGTGCATCATGTTTAAGAGGCCCCTCGAACTCGTCATCAAAGTTTTTCCCCCAAATGCTTTCACCGCCACGCCCAGTTCCAGTAGGATCGCCTCCTTGTATCATGAAGCCTTTGATATTGCGATGGAATATAACGTCTCTGTAGTATCCTTTCTTGGCTAGGTGAATGAAGTTCCAGACAGCCTTGGGTGCATATTCAGTATACAATTCCAAGTTTAGGTTGCCCATGGTCGTTGAAATTCGAGCGTAGCCCTTATCCTTCACTCTTCCTCGCTTCAACATATATTGTTCGTCCGAAAGAGTGGCTAATTCGGCCTCGGTGTGAGGTGTCATCCCTGTACTGGTGAATGAAGCCGCGGCAAGGCCCGTTGTGTGTCGAGCCGCATTGAATGGGACATGCTTTGCTGGTTGATGAGACACAGTCGTGGATTTTGACTTCTCTGACAATGCTCCAGTGTTCTTAGCAACCAAACCTTTGGCTCCGCTCTGTTGCCCACTGCGTTCGGCCCGAGCCCGCGCAACTGCCTCTTTGGCTTTGAGGATTTTGGCAGAGCTACCCATTGCATTCAGATTGACATTACTGATAGGATCATTGCGCTCACGGAGTTGTTCATCGGTCAGGGCGCTTTCACCATCCTTCAAATACTTGAAGGAACTGAGATTCCTAGCTTCGACATTCTGTGGATCTTGCAATGTGATAATATCCTTGCGCCCGAATTCCTCGTCTGTGACCAAGTCACGCCACATCTTCGCTTTGACGTTTAACCGTTCTAAAGTATCCCATGCGAAAACATTTCCCGAGGGGCGTAAGGCGACGATATGAGTATTATCAGTGAAGACTTTAAATGTAACGGGGTCGACATATTCGTCCGCCTCATTCTTTGCAAAATTCAACTTTATCAGATCGGAACTCTTCAGAGGACTTCCGTCAACGGGGTTGGTACCGTGTTTTCTTAGCCATGGCAAGATATTCGTCAAGTCGAAGATGGTCCCGTTCGCCGTACAGACCGGATGTTTGAATGGTTGAAGCGAAAGCGAGCAAAAGTGGAATGGAAGACGTTTGAAAGAGGCGTGAACACCACTATTTCGCGCACCGGCTACCCCAGCGCCAGCGCTGGCGGAATATGCATCTTCCGATGCCCATTCTGAGTGGGTGATCTTGAATATCAGCTGTCAGTATACTTGATCAATCGAGTAAGAAGTTTATGAAAATTCGAGGGTCCTCGTTGTACGTACATAGAGCTTGTCCGTTCCTGGATTTGAAGAAGTGAGACACAAATCTAGTTTCTAGGGCATTTGGAAAATAACATACCTTTACCCATGATTCTTGAAAATTTTGACTGAAAGATGATCAAGGAGAAAAAAGCCAGACGAGGAGGGTTGAAGAGTAAGATCGGTTTGCGACGTTTTGCCCCCATCGGCCACTCGAGCTAACCGCTTACGGAAATTTTGATATCGGCATCATTTTCTTCCCCAGCTGAGGAAGAAGAGCGCTGATATGATTCGCATAGTTATATCCGCTATAGAATCATATTGTTAGTAAAATTTACTATTTAAATCATCCATAGTCTAAGTATACTATCTTGCTATAAGATAGGTCATAAGTAGAACAGCCATCTAGTTTGATATAGTAGCAGAGATCAAGTGAGTTGATTTCATTGTTCCATTTATAACATGGGTTGTTACATAAAAGCCCAAGTTTTCCTAGGTTATATCTAATAATACAATTCATTAATGTAGTAATTGCAAGGCCTCGGAAGATCATGCTGTTGGGGGATGAGTTAGGGTTAGATTTACGACCCAGCGATTGCCAAAGTCCACACCATGTCGACGGCGTGTACCGTATTTTCTCCAGACAACTTGGCTAATACCGATATCTGCCACTGAAATCTGCCATGTACTACCCTCTCCGGACTGCAGCGCCTGCATGACTCCTGTTTTTGGCACTGCCAAGCAGACAATAAAGTCGGAACTGACACAGAGTCGCGACCCTTGCACAATGCCCACATCACCTAGTTCACATCATTGTCTTAGTTAGCCATTCCCCAGACTGAAAACGCAATAGCTGAATAAAGATGACTGAAGTGCCTTACCAGTGGCAGCAGATATACCGGAGGGTATATCAACCGATATAACTACCAAGTTGCTTCGATTTACCCAAGCAATCATTTCACAGGCTGTGGCTTGGTCGTCACTCCTCAAATCCTCAAAAGCAATGTGCATTCCGAATAAAGCGTCGACGACTAGATCAATGCTAAAATCACCGGTCAAAAGGCGTGCTGAAAGCTCCTCCCATCGTAATACTTTGCCACCAATCTTTTTAAATATCTCCATTTGCTTGCGGCAATTTTCTAATAGCTCACTTTCATGCTCCAGTCCCAAGAGGCAAATAGTAACTCTATGCCCTCGGTTTTTCAAATGCCGTGCAGCAGCTATTGCTCTTCCACCAGTTCGATGATTACCAGTGAGAATCAGAACAGCAGGGGCGGCAGCATCACTACCAAGTCGGCCCACTGCAGCTTCTGCGATACCACGCCCACTGTTCTCAGTGATCATATCCTCGGTCAAACCAAGTTCAGTCACGGCTAGTTGCTCTACTTCAAGCATTTGAAGTGGACTGACAGTCGGGCATAACCTGTTAGTGGTTGTTAAGCGTAAACTTCCCGTGGAGGCAGCATTGGCTCCATTGAGTGGCGATGCCCTTCCAGATTGCCGGTTAGGAAGCGGACTGATGTTTCGTGGAGATGAAACTGAAGTGCGGCCAACAGATCCCAGAGAAGCCGACATCGTAGACTGCGCTAGAACGATGTTGCTCTTCTTGGTAGCCTGAGCTCTGCCGGATGATTTAGATCGATCACGTCCAGAGTAATTCCCACTGCTGAACTTATCATCACTAGTTTCTGTTTCTGTTTCGCCTGCTTCGCTATTCCATTGGGTCGGCGTGTTGTCGAGAACATTCTCTGACCAGTGAAGATTCTTTCCGCCATTTGTACCTGGTCGTGGCTTCTTGTTGAAGCTTACCAAGCGATCCTCATCCGCCGTCGTGTCATCATTGCGAATTTCGTCAAAAACGCGCCTCTTATCGAATTTAGATAGATTGCCCTGAAAATCAAAATCGCCAAGCTCCTGTATGTCTGTTGCGTCTTCGGTTGCCCACCCATTGGCATTTTCGACATAAGATCTGTTGTTCTTGCTCCTCCGATTCTTTCGTTGAGTTTGACCAGCATTGTCATCCTCGGGATAACCTGTGTGTAGCCTCGGTCGGACTGGTTCAACGAATGCTGTCTGCCGCCATCCATGGCCAGTATGCTCTTCCCGTCCTTTGTTTCGGCCCCCTCGCCTGCTCCGCTTCACAGAATTTTTTGAATTCAAATCAAGCGGCACGGCTTTTACTGCTTCGTCTGTAACCTGTCGCGCCGTCTCAACTGACTTATCGAGCGTAATGTTGCTAAACGGCTCGGTTAAGATCGCAGTTACGGCGGAGTCGTGTCGTTCACTTATTTGTGGAGGGTGCACGGTCTCTATTGACATTACACTTGAGTTAGAGCGTAGCAATGAGTCGGACGGTGTAGGGAAAGTCGTCGTAGGGGTCTGTGACGTGACTGGTTTGGTTTGTGTTGCCGAGAAGCTCACTATCGCCGGGTCAAAGAAAGGTTGTGGCGCTGGTTGAGAATGACTCAATTGAGCATCTGCTACTTTCGCAACGGCTGGTACAGATGCCGTATCAACATATGTTGGTTTTTGATGGTGAGATGAAGTTTGAGTTTGCGAGCTGGATACCTCTAGATCTGCTATTCCAGAAGCATCAATGGTGTACGACGGAAATTGTTGACCGTTCCATAAGAGCGTCACTAATAGATTCAATGGTCAGACTGTGTAGGTAAGAATATTTCACAGTCTGAGCTTACCGTCTTGCAATGTTAGGCGCTGGCCAAGGATATTGGCCACTGTTCCACGTATCTGCGCATTTGGAGGTGCATTGAGAGTCACCAGGACTGTGTAGCCGATAAAATTGGAGGCCATCCTAAGGAAGAGGTTCGTGAAATCCGTCGAGGGATAGCTTATAGTTTCAAAGCGGGTATCAAGTCCACATTGAGTGTCAAAGGGAATTGAAGCTTGGGGCAGGTTGCAAATGTCAAATTCGGAGACCTGAATTATGCCGCTCTCTTCTAGACTAATAATGTAAGAAGCGGCGTCCCGATAGGGTCAAATTGCATCACATGACTCTTATCGATAAGATAAAACCCCCGCGTCAATTCTGCACAGCTTGAGTAGCATCAAATTATGTAGTATGTAGCATGTGCGCATATATATATAAAATTGCTTTCTTGTGAGGGTCCTGCAAATATTCGTACATATTGGTCTTCCTGACATTGATATTATATACATTTCATGTTTATATTCAGATCTCCTGCATATAAAAACCCCATGGCAAACCTCGGCACAGGGTATATCACACGAAACCAGATATGTATTCACTGCCTTGCTCATCAAAGTCATCGTCAAGTTCCTCCACTTTCGTCCCCTCGCTCGTGGCATTTTTGGCACCGTTGGATGTCTTCCGTCTGACCACAGAGTTGATATTAGAGAGATTAGTGTAGAATTCAACGACTTTCGAGTGCACCATGACTTTTCGTGGATCAAACCCTGTCACCTGAAGACCAGCCTGGGATGTGGCTCGACTAAGCGCGACATAAGCTTGCCCCTTCTCGAAAACTCGACCTAAATCGACCTTGACTCGGGGCAGAGTCTGTCCCTGGGCCTTGTGGATGGAAAGGGCCCATGCTAGAATTAACGGCACCTGTGAGCGCTGAGCCTGGACTTCGCCGTTGGGTAATTCTATCTTCCAAGTTTCTGGCTGACAAAGAAGATGCCTTTCGGTTCCATCTGGCTGAGTGAAGCAAACCAGAGGCCACTTGCGGCTCGTACTTATACCGCCGTCTTTCACATGTGCGAGAGCTCGAATCCTCTTACGAGCTTGACTGGTTGCTTCGTCCCCACTGCCGTCTTTGCCATCTCCAGTGAACTCATCCTCATTGTTCCTATAATAATCGAACGTTGCCTCATCCATGAATGCAACAATTTTCCCAAGGGAACCGTTGACTAGGGTGTCCTCCATGTTTTTTATGAGCATAACTTGAGCCCCTTTTTTCAAGTGGATAACTTGTGGAGCCATGCAGTTAGAAAGTAATCTCTCGCGCATTTGAATGTCTTGAATAGTTCCAGAATCCTGGGCGTGGAATGTCAACACTTCACCCGAAAGTCTGCCCATGCGCAGTCCATTGGCATTTTCCACTTCCGCACGGGTAGGAAATCTTATATATCATTAGCCAACGTTGATAAAAAAGACATGGGAGACCTACAATTCGGTAGCATCTAGTGCATCATGGAAATCCAGCGGGCGTGAAAGCTTTTTGAACGCCTCAATCGTTCTCGGAGATATCTTTCCTAATCTCATCTCATTTAACATCTCAGCAAACACCGGGTCTTTTTGCCGGAAGACATGCGTTAATAAGATGGTATGTTGGATAGAGGTATTCCAGGTGGCCGCGTTGAAGGCAAATTTAACATCGCGGTTTGATGAGTCTGGTACTGGCGGCAGCTGGAAAAAGTCTCCAGTAACAATTAACTGAATTCCACCGAACGGTCTTCCATTGTTTCTGATACGCCTGGCAATCTCTTCTAGTTTATCAAAGAGGTCACCATCCACCATGGAAACTTCATCGATAATAAGAACCTTCGTGCGTAACCAACGGTTCCGAGCTTTCGGGTTTTTCCTCACCTACTCGACGTTAGAGGTTCAGTCAAGGCAAAATACCGAAATATACAAAATACCTTCTTCACAAGTTCCGCCGCTGATTCTTTGCCCAGTCCAATACCAGCAAAGCTGTGCAACGTAACACCTTCAATGTTGCAAGCAGCAAGACCAGTGGATGCAGTCACTGCAACACGGTCGGGCTCCCTCCTATATTTATCCCGCAGCTTCTTAATGATCTCTCGCATAAGAACGGATTTACCGGTTCCCGCCGATCCCGTAAAAAATATGCTTTTCCCCCGTTCGACAACAGCCTCGAGAACAGCCCGCTGTTCATCGCTCAAGAAAAGTGAGGCAACCCTTGCCTGTGGTTTGTAGTTATGGGTGTCTGCTACAGCAGCCAGTCGCTTTTTGTTTAGTTTTCTCAATTCCTTTTGCTCGTCTTTCACCGTGCTTGCAGTTTTGTTCCAAGGCATTTCTGCCTTGTGTGATGTCTTCTTCGTCGCTGCAGGAGTAATCGGATCGTAGCGGTCAGCGTTAGTATCGGTTTGCTGCTGCTCCCAAGGTAATTTCCGGCGCTTTTGTTGGGGGGGCTGATGGTGTGAAACTGGTGATGAGGACCATGGAATTGGTACACTACTGGGTGGGAGCTGCTCCTGAGACATGTCATCCAGCTGTGGGAGTTCAGGGTATTTAATGTCATTTTGGGCGTCCTTTGCACTAAAATCTAACTTTGTATTGGCATTGGTATTCGAGGCGTTTGGATAGTTCTCACTTGACGAAGATAAGATTATCGTTTCGGTTGACGCTTGCACGGCATTCTGACTCCGACTCAGCGGAGTAGATATTTCGAAATCCAGATCGTCATCGTCGTCGAAATCATTTTCATCAAAATACACAGCGTTGTGGAGAGATCCCAAGGCAGACTGGCCCCCATGAGCCACATCGAGTTTTCGTTTGGTTCCAGCAATCGGCGAAGACTGCTTGGTGGCTGTATAATTATTGGTATTCAATACGCGATTACTAGGATGCAAGGGTTTTGCAGACGAGTGGTCGTGAACTGCTTTGCGAAACATTGCACTTGTCGATGTCCCTCGTAGGCCCAACGTCGACGAACGTAGGACAGTTGGGGTTTTGGATTTCACGAACAATTGGGATTGCTTAGACAAGACTGCGGCGCCTATTACGCCGGAGCTAGCGAAGCACATAAAATTCTCGTCAAGGAAGAAAGGAAGGTCGAAAGAATTGCGGATCTGGAATCCGATGGTTCTCGTCGAATAAACAATTTCGCGGATTCTGCGATAACTAACGCGCCGGCAAGTGGATGTGGTCCAATCAGAGTAGGGCTTCGGGGTTACTAATGAAGGCCATCGATTCGCTGGAGGTGACTTGCCTGTCGGGGGTTTGTGGTCTCGGATTAGCCCTTCGAGCAGGGGATTGAAGACAAAATAGCCAGGAATGCAAGTTAAACACACGATCTGATTAAATATTTCCTCGCCGCAAATTGCGCACGTGACTTCGTGTTCCGCCGGCGCGTAAATACGGAAGGAGCGCAGGCGTCTTTTTTGCAGCCGTGCGCCATTGCCTCGACAAACACCATGAACGATGGAGGGCGAGGCCGTGAAGAGTAAGTCCAGGGGCTCCTGCTCAATCTTTCACCATTGCATGCTGACTCGCTTTTCCAAAGACAAGGAACACCCGCTTGCCGGCGTGGTTCTTTGCTTCACCTCCATCCTTCCAGAGCAGAGGGTACGTACGCATCTATAGCCAACTTTCTATGTGTTTGGCCCCTACTGAGCCCTTTGCCTTTGTAGTCGAAGCTGGCTGAGATTGCAAGCCAAATGGGAGCCACCCACAAATATGATTTGACTTCGGACGTTACCCATCTCCTCGTCGGCGATACGAATACCGAGAAGTACAAGTTTGTGGCACGTGAACGCAGCGATGTATTGGTCTTGATGCCGGAATGGATTGAAGCCGTGAGGCAGTCATGGATGGAAGGTGGAGACACCGATTTGAAAGCCTTGGAGAAGCAGTACAAATTCCCTACGTTTCATGGGCTTTCCATTTGTGTCACTGGATTCGATGACCGTATACGCTACCATTCTCCATTGATTAGTATTTTCACTGACTTGAGGCCTAGCATCATATCGAACTTATCTCCAAGAGACTGCTATAGCGAATGGTGCCGATTTTAGGAAAGATCTTACAAAGAATGTCACACATCTAGTTGCTCATCAGCCCAGCGGCCAGAAATACAAATTTGCAACGCAATGGCAAATCAAAGTCGTCAGCGCAAAATGGTTTAGTGACAGCTTGGAGCGAGGCATGGTTTTAGATGAAGCCCGCTATGATATTCTTCTGCCACCCAAAGAACAAGGAGTCGGTGCATGGAACCGCACGCATGCTCAAGTGCCTGTGAAGAGAAATAGGTCTGCGGACTCTTCGAATACGCGATCGCGCAAACTGCGAAGGGCAGCAAGCAGCAAACTTGGGGATCAAAATGAAACAATTTGGAATGACATAATGGGTGGTGGATCAAATTCATTTGATAAAGGGGGTACAGTGTCTACCAGTACTTCGACCGGTCCGCAGGCGAGGGAGACTCCTACGCAGGTATTGAATTTCTTTGAGACTGAGCCATCTGCCGATTCCCCGAATAAAACTGCTTTGGAGGAAGACGTATCTTCAGAATCGAAAGGTTTCCTCCAAGGTTGCTACTTCTATATGAATGGATTTTCGTCTAAACAGGTACGTGGATTGTGCTTCTACATACGGAAGTATGGCTTTTCTAACTTCGGTGGCATTTCAAGGTGGACATCCTTCAACATCATCTTACCGTGAATGGTGCAAATATTGTGCATCATCTCAATGACTTTTCTAGTCACAATATCCCTAAAAATGGGGAAGGCTTATATATAATTACTTCATATAAGATACCTAGACATGAGGTTCCTTCCACGGAAGACAAAGGCTTCAGCTGTGAACTAGTCACTGATATGTGGCTGGAACGCTGCTTGGATGCCAAAACACTCGTTTCGCCGGAAGCCCATGTTACTAGTACTCCCTTTCCACGGTTGCCGTTAAATGGTGAGTTATGTCTTAGTGCTATCCTTGATTTGTTATGCTAATAGGCAAAGGCTTCGAAGGGTTGAGGATCTGCTCGACGGGTTTTGCGGGAATTGATTTACTACACATATCGAAAATGATTGCGGTAATGGGTGCAGTATCTCCTTTATTTCCTCCTCACATTTAACGTTGCTCTAATGGATATGCAGGTGCGAAATATGAGGAGTACTTCACACCGAATGTTTCCGTTTTAATATGCAACGATCCAAAATCTGTCAACCCTGAGAAATTAAGACATGCACTACAATGGGGCGTCCCTGTTGTATCCGCTGACTGGCTTTGGATATCTGTACAGTCGAGCCAGAAGAAGGCGTTTGAGCCTTACATAGTGCACAAACCAGCCTTGCAAAAGAAAGACACTTTGGCGCATGAAGACTCTACGAAAGTCCAAGTAGCCACTGATATAGGAGAAAAATCATCTTCAGCGAACTCTGGTAGAGATGCAAAATCTCAATCTCGACAAACATCACTTCCTGCAATTGAACCAAATAAATCAACGCCGAGTGATGCGCACGGTTCCACAGGAAGACAGTCCAACGACGCGGCTGATGCTTCTCTACCATCACATTCCCGCCAGCCGACACAGGGGAGCGATGATAAGATTGCTTTGAAAGCTATCGAATCCAAGACTGAGGACAATAGAACTTCAATCGCAACTTCTCGAAACTCCTTCAGCAGTTTAGAGTCTGCGATGGATGGTTTCCTTGAGAAAGCTAGGGCACTTACACGTGCAAGGAACGTTATGGGCGGGGAGAGCGGCACTCGACGGCGCAGGCCTAACCTGGGAAGGACAAATTCCTTGTCATCTGCTAGAAATGATTCTAAAAGACCAGAGTCTCGGGCCAGTTCTATTGATACACTGAATGAAGACGGGTATGGCAGCGCGGTGAGTGTCGATACTGATGGGAATAAATCGCTTACTGGCAGATTGTCTCGTACCTTCACTGGCCAGAGTCTTCAATCTTTGTTAAATGGCAGCAAATATACAAGATATATTGACGCGCCAATTCCTGAGAACGACGAGCTATTAGATGATGAGAATGGAACCCCTGCGATGACTCAACTCAACTACGACGACCCGGATGCAATGGCTGTACGAGAAGAGATTATGAGATTAGCCCGCCGAGGAAATGCCGACGAGGCTTACGTTTCTGAAAAACTGAAGCAAAAAGAACCTATTCATCCGCAAGTGGTAGTCGATGAATCTCCACAGGTCGTAGACAAGCTGGGAGGGCGAGCAACTACCAGAAGAACACGGAGGTCCGCTGGAAAACAGCAGAAAGAAGACGATTTTTTCTAACTTGGCACAGGCATGTTTTGGCGTGCAATCATCACCTTCCATCCTCTATGACATACAACTCTAGTTGATATGATGCATTCCACAACTGCCATGATGCAGAATGCCAGTTTTGTACATACTTGAAACATCGTGAAACCCTATTCTACCTTGCCCATGACTGTGATAGGATAGTCGTTACGAATTAAATTAATATTTGCATATTCAATTTGGCTTTCATTTGACTCAAAAGGACATGATTAGTCGCGCAGAGAACAGTGCTAAATAGATAATGCAAGATAGCTCAATCAACCAGACATGTTTCATATTGTCGTGCACATGTGTAGAGAAGCGATTCAATACAATTGAATGATTCAAAACGCAAACATAACCTCAAACACGCCAACGCACGCCGTATAAACATAGTTATATAGTATAAAGGCACAACAAAAAATCGATTTTTTTCGAAGAGAAAGAAAGAGGGGAAGGAAAATACAATAAGTGCAAAGAAAGAGGTTTTCGAGAGGCAGGGAGGGGGTATTGAACAATTATAAAAGGCAGAGTAATGGTACAATGGATGGATGAAATGGGGAGGATAAAGGACATGAGTGGGATAATGTATGTGCGGTGGAGAAGACTTGAATAATGAAGGCATCCGTGCTATAACCTGTTTGTTATGGAGTTGATGTGGTAATATGATGCCGCGAGTGAAACCTTAGATGTGGTGCTCTTTTTCCTTTCTTCTTTTTTTTAGTGGGCTAGGGCTCCCGGTAGGGGACCTTCAAGGTCGATTTGCTCGACTGTCCTGTGGTTCTCTTGAGCCTCACGCAACAAGTTCGCAAAGTATTTCCTTGCGACTTCGCTTTCCTGTTTGACCTTGGTAACCTCCTCCCTGCGACGTGCCAGATCCTCTATGCCTTGAGCAAGGTTGCTATTCAAGGTAGAAGCTGGCATACTCAAGACGCGACGAACTTCAGAGGCGATGCGTGAAGCGTTCGAGTGAACGTAGTCTACTTCAGCCAGAGAAACTGCTAATTTGCGTGATAGTCGAGGAGGAAGGGTTTGAGGGATGATGGAAAGTACGTAGGCCGCCGTTAGAAGGGCTGCGAGAAGTTAATAACCCATAGAAAACCTCAGGCAGTTCCAAGTTGAAAACTCACCAGCAGCAGCCATTCCAGGAATAATCATTCGTCGTAGGTTGTTGGACCCTAGCACTTTCGCAGCACCGAAGAAGCCATCTACCCATCCAAATCCTCCTATAGCGCGTCCACTCAGTACAGTTATAGCTGTCATGGCAACACCGGTGCCCGCAACTTTTTCTTGTCTCTCCCAGAGCCCAGCAATATCGAAAAAGTCCCATAGCTCCACCTGAGTATCAATCTGTCTGGCGAGAGCGTGCCGACGTTTGCGGAACATGTTCTCAGCTCGGAAATTGAGAGAAGGGAATTTGTCCTCCCCAACGTGCAACAGTCCAAGTTGTTGGACATATGAGACGCCCTGTACCGTCTTTGCGCGGGCATGGTTTTCGCAATCAGATACTGCTGCCGAGATCTGATCAAGCATGGCAAGCTTGAGGTCTTCTGCATACTGGAAAGCAGAGAATAGGCCAGGATATTCCACACCGAGATCGGCATAGGCAACCTTTTCTATTGTGCTGTTCAAGGTCAGACGTGTGTGGTCGTAAACATCCTCATAAGACTTTTCTATCGTATTGTCGACCTGCTCCGCGATTTCATTCTTTCTTCTTTTCCCTTCTTCGAATGCAGGCACAATCTCTTCAAGCTCGGAGCTGACACGGTCAAGCTCTGTTTGGGCAACATCACGATTCACCGATGCCAAGGCATTGAGGTCTGTCAGGACATTGAGAATATAAGTTTTGGCGGGAGCCAATTTCGATCGTGCACGCCTTTCAAGAACGAAACGTCGTAAAGCACCTTCGAGTTTCTCAAAATCTTGAATCTTCTCTTTTTCTTTCCCTTTGCCCTTCTTGGACTCTTCGTGTTTACCTTTCGTATCGTCATCGTCATCATCACTAGGATTATCGTCAGGAGGATTCGCGCCACCACTCCCAGAACCAGAGGATAAAGTGTTTCCGGAAACCACCGGGATCGCATTGCTCGAAACGAAGTGAACGAGTTCCTCGGAGTCTTTGTATGTATGAGGGCTCAATTTGGCGATTTGCTCCAAGATCATACGCTGGCACCTCTCCTTGTCTCTGATATTATCAAATCCGTTGACTACCATAAACATATAAGCCTTTTCATGCGCCGCACTCATAATAAAATCTCTCGCAGATAGTGTAAAATGATTGGCAGCAGACACGACGAATACAACGACATCGATCTCTTCTTGGCGTGCAAAAATCGCAGTCGTCTTGACAGAATCTGAATTTAGCCCAGGAGCATCGATCAGCGCAATTTCAACGACGCCGTTATTCAGGAGAGATTGGTCGATCGTCCTAACATCCTTCACGTAGACTTTGCACTGCGTATATTTCGTATTGTCGGTCACTATGTTCTCGAGTTCTGATAGCGCAAAGGCGTCGTACGAACTCTCGTCATTGCGATTATATATTCGGTCTTTATGAATAGCGTGAACTTCTTCGATACCACCGTTTTCCCTCGCATCGAGCACTTCACAGAATATACTGGTGCAGGGTTGCTGATCTTCCGGCAAGATCTTGCGGCGTAACAAGGCATTGCAGAACGTCGATTTACCAGCATTCAGGTCTCCCGTGACCAATACTTTACTGGACATATCCTCAATGCGGTCTCGTAGTGACAAGAGGTGTTTGATACTCTGGCTGATCTTTCCGTCCAATAATGAGGCAATTGACGCTTTCTCCAGTGAATGAACCAGCTCTGCTTGGGAGAGCGCCCCGAGTTTGAGGTCAAGTTTCAGAATTGAAAATTCCTGGGCGATTTGGTGGGTCATCAAACGTGGCTCTGACGGTGCACGTCGCTCGCCCGTCGCACTCGATTCACCATATTCTTCACCATCCAAAGTTGTATTTGCTCGTTTTATTGGTGCTGGACGTGATGGGGAAGACTCTTCACTGTCCGCGCTTGGTAGGTCGAATTGCGATTGGGTTTGATGTAGTGAGGGTCGTTGCGAGGGTTGCACGGATGGGTAATGAGCTGGCCATTGTCGATTCATCTCCTGCAACTCCTTCAAAACCTCGATCGTCCGTGTAATAGATCTCCCTAATTTCATACGATTCGCATTGCTTGAGACACTGTTAGGTACACGTTACATCATGCTGTAGGGATTCTGAGAGCATACTATTGAAGTTGATGAACATGGCTTGCAAACATCTGTCTCCCGGCGTTGCCTATGTTACAAATGAAAGCTGGTTAGACTACTGTTGAAAGAAACCCACGTAAGGACATCATACCTTCGGGCGCGATCTCTGTAGCCAACGCCGGTGTATGGGATGGTGTAGGCCGGTCTTCGAGCAACCCAGCACGCCAGTCTGCAAAGTCGCTGCTATCTATCGCAGTATCTCCGGCAATGCTTCCGCCATATCCAGAATCTTGGTTCAAAGTTGCGACGAGTGCCTCAGCGGCCGCAGATGTCGCTCCATTGCCCACAGTTATGTACTGGGGTGCGGCCCATGGCTCCGGTATCTGCGGGAGACGTTCATCGTGATCCTGGCCACTCGAAGACCCCTCGTTGGCGGAAGACGAGCTGCCGCTGGCAGGAAAATACTCTTGGCTCATGGTGCGCGATGTTGCAAAAGCGCTACGTCGGCGTGAAGACGGGGAAATCCAGATTTGCGGCGGTCGTCTTGACGATGCTTCATTGCTTACCTACACAAGCGGGCGGCACGCAACCAACCAACAAATTAATAATAATTTATTCGGGCGTGGCAAACCGAGGGCACGCTATACCGGGCACGCTATACCTTATTTAGCAGTTATGCTCTCTTCTATAGAACCTGGAATGTTGAAGTATAATATTGTTAGATATACAATAATAAATCAGCTGCCTACTTTATTGAATAAGATGTACTCGGTCCACAATGTGCCGGACTCGAATCTGTGAGAATCAATCAACCGCTGCCGTTCGTTCTACTTTAGCCTTCAAACTCTGGCAAATATATACAACTACCCAGGTACTGCCTTGTTCAAGTAATGGAGATTTCTTCTCTCGGGCATTATTATCAACGAGCATCATGCACACGGCTCCTTCACTCTGTATCGAATCAAAAGCCAATTCATAGGAGCCGACGTCCAGTGGCCTGCAAACATCCCGACCTACACAGAGCGTTAATATAGATTCCCCAAACAGGACGTAAAGACTGAGAGAGGCGTACCTGCATCATCCACCAGTACACAACGTTGTTCATCCTGAGTCTATAATTCCATATCGCAATCTGGTATATTGCCATCCAACCGTACAGCCCGACCTGGAACGCGGTCAGGGATAGAATATCGGCTTTCAACGCCCGCCATATAGTTCTCGGCCCATAGTCGTTTGACATTGGGGCAATAGAAAAGTACTGGAAAATGATTCCAAAAAGTAGGGCAAAGCCGTAGTCTGAACACGAACTGAAGCGTCAGCTTGTGACTGAGGGGAAAGCAGAGAGGCACGGAAGAGATATATAAGAAGTACAATGACGTACCGACCAAATATTCGACCCATAGCAACTTGCCATTGATTCTTGCATCTGTCCCGTACACGAGCCATTCACCAACAATGTCTCCTAGGAGACAACCCGCTCCACAATGGCATGCGGCCACCGTCAGGGTTGCGAACATTGGTCGCGATGAGTGTCCCATTTCAGCATGTTTCCCTTCATGATCCTCATGGCCATTCTGGCTGTTGTCATCGTTGCTGGAACAATAAGCAAAATTCTAGCATATGATCACGTTCAAAGAGCACAATGGGGAAGAGTGCATACTGGCAATGACTGTGTTTGCTCTCTGTTTTCGAGTCGGAAGCAGGTTTCCTTGGCCGGCCATATTTGAAATATACCCATAGCGTGATCGGAGCGAGATAAAGGGAGTTGAGCAGATAGACTGGAATCCTATCATCCGGACACATTAGGTTCGACAATTCCGAGTAGCTGATATTCTAGGAGATGGTGGTTTCAGATCTCACATGATACCCATCATGGACCTCCATCCTCGGCGAAGTAGAATGTCAAACAGAATGACTATAGAACTACACAGCCCTAGCCCGATGAAAATTGTCCCCAGTATGACGAGAGACAGCGGCGGTTGGTAGGAAGCCATTTGTGGAAAAGTGTTAATTCCCCTTAAGTTGAATGACAGCGCAGTTCACGGGTTCATTTGAGAGCATCCGAGTTATAACAGCACCTGGGGATCATCATTGGGCTCGACGTAAACGAGATATTTCAGGTTATCAACAATGGACATGGTGACGCTGACGTCATGCTTGGTGTTGCGCCTGCAAAGCGAGCCACATAGCTCGTAGCACGCCTCATTTCGCCAGTGCAGTCAAGGGAAGCGCAATTGAAGGACGCAATGAGTATGAATGATGGTCTCTCTCTCTCTTGTCCAGACAGCTTGGACTCTGGCAAACTTTCAGCAAGAGCCGCGGCAAACTAGCGGGCGGCTTCCCAGTAGGAGGAGGCCGGACTAATGAATGCCCGCGCCGTCGACCGCCCAGGCGCCATCGTATCATAGCATGTTTGTATTAACGTTGCTCTTAAGTCGTCGCCTTCTATTGTCCCGGTCCTTTTTTCTTTTACATCTCTTCAAGAAATACTGCGCTGTCATGAATGTGAGTTTCCCTGCTACCATGTCGAAGACCGACTGCGTGTGATGTCTTCCCCGCTAATCGCATTGCCTTGCTAGATCGTAGAATGGGCGTTTGGAAAGCGCATGACGCCTGCAGAGCGTCTGCGTAAACACCAACGGGCTTTAGAACGGACCCAGCGAGAACTTGACCGAGAGCGAGTCAAGTTGGAGAACCAAGAGAAGAAACTGGTTCAAGACATCAAAAAGAGCGCCAAGAATGGACAAATCGGCGCATGCAAAATCCAAGCGAAGGATCTCGTGAGGACTAGGAGGTATCTGACAGCTCCGGGATAGTTTTTGTGACGCGGGCACCTAACGTGATTACCTCGACAGATATATTCAGAAATTCTATTCGATGCGGACGCAACTACAAGCTATATCTCTGAGGATCCAGGTAGGTATCCGGAAGTCGGACAGCCATCATGCAACCAACCTGTCCACTAACCGTTGGCCAACTTAGACCGTCCGAAGTAATGAGCAAATGATGCAGTCGATGAAGGGCGCCACCTCGCTTTTAGGCAGCATGAATCGGCAGATGAACCTCCCCGCGTTACAGCGAATAGTTATGGAATTCGAACGCGAGAACGAAATTATGGATGAGCGCCAGGAGATGATGGACGATGCCATTGACGAAGCTACGGGCCTCGAAGACGAGGAAGAAGGAGAAGACATTGTGAAGGAAGTGCTCGACGAGATCGGAGTAGATCTCGGGCAGTCGGTATTTCCCCCCATTTTCTCTTTGTCCTTTCTTAACCAGGCCAGTCCGAGTGCAATGCTGACTGCGGCCAATAGCTGGGAGAAACGCCCGTGGACATTGCCAAAGAAAAGGCAGACGAGACCAGAGTGGCCCAGGCAATTGGCGGTGGCTCCGGCGACGACGATGATCTTCAAGCACGCCTGGACAGCCTGCGGAGATGATATTGATACGCGGCGACCTGGTGTCCGCGGAGTTGAGGCGTTAGCAACTGAATGTTTGTTTCGTAGATTCTATACATGTCGACTAGGCGCGCATATACATTGGTCTGTTTTTCTCTTTTTGTAGCCCATATTATAAGAGGCATAGAGACAGCTGGCTGGCAAGTTTGTTCGGGCCAGTTGGGTTGGGCGATACGATCAGATTACACGACTTAGTAAGTAGCTGCTCTGGCGGGGTAGCCGCAGTTACGCTTCGGGGCCTAATCGTAATCAATCCTTCCTGCCGCTGCTGCGCCTCGCTCCAAGACAACCCCGTACAACTGTTGGATATACCTCTAAGTGCTAGGTGGTGACAGAATTGCTACCGGCCTTTTGAATGCGCTCGCTTCGTCATTTATCGCGCGATCCGATAACGCCGAGCACCAGCGGAGCTACACGCCCGATCTCACCTTATTTGGCTTCCTCCTTCATCCGCACACGTCCTATCTGATCTCTCTGCTAACAACCAGCATCTTCCTTCAATTCTAGCCCAGTGCTGAATAGCAATCAGCTACAAGGCCCATCCAGAATTGGCATTTGGTCTGCATTGCTCGGTATGTCTTCTTTTGGCAAGTATCACGCGAGATAGTCCGGGAGCTGCCGTGTTTCAAACGAGTACCTTTTGAGAGGCTGGTTATCTTAAGCTTCATTGACTACTGCCTTTCACTGTCTCGATCACGACTAATAACTTCATCGACGTTTAGAAATATATCCCCTACAAAACATCTTGGACAGCTTCCGGCCACTTCCTCCCCGCATTCCTGGTGTCCGTTCGCCCAGCGACATTTCATCGTTTTTGCAACCCCCCTCCGACCCACCATATATTTGAAATTCCAGAACCTATCAAGCTGGCAGGAAGCAAACGTAGAAGCTTCTCTACTCAGGGTGGGTTGCTGAACAGAATGTTCGGTGGCTCCACGAGCCCACCCAAAGAGAAAAGTGATCTGGTATCCCCCACGGGTACAAGCCCAACATCCCCGAACATCAATACCGAGGAGGCCGGCATCGGGCGCATTTCGCCTTCTGGAGCTTCTAGCAGGAAACAAAGCGACGAACAGGGCCTTGGCGATAAAAAGCGACGCAGCAGCTCTGTGACGAAAGCAGCCTCCTTCTTTTCTAGTGCGAAGAACTCTTTACATCTATCAAGCCGAGACTCGTCCTTGGACTCTACCCACGTCGCACAGACTCCCTTTCAGAAACTGGGAAAGATGGATCCCGCTCTGAGCGTGCCTCAGGGCTCCTTGAACAATTCAGCCGGCGAGTCGGTGCCAACATCACGTTCATCGTTTCGGGTAGGCGTCACGGAAGATCGAAATCGAAAATGTCGTAGAACGATGGAAGACACACATGCCTATTTGTACAATTTTCTAGGAACACCTGCTCCGGCTTCCGGCAATGCCGCGCTTAACGGTATCGATGTAGTTGAAACTGCACCGGAGTCGGGTGAAGCCACCCACGCAGTAGAGACAGACAATGGGTATTTTGCGATTTTCGACGGACACGCGGGAACTTTTGCTGCCGAATGGTGTGGTAAAAAGCTGCATCTTATTCTTGAAGAAGTCATGCGCAAAAGTCCCAATTCGCCGGTCCCGGAGTTGCTAGATCAGGCTTTTACCAGTGTTGATAATCAGCTGGAGAAATTACCTGTGAAGAATAGCGGCTGCACAGCTGTCGCGGCTGTACTCAGATGGGAAGATCGTATCCCGAGCTCGCATTCTGCAACAGGCTCCGCGCCTCTCGCTCCAGCAGCAGCCTCTGTGAATAATACAGAATCAGAGCCAGAGCCCATTACCGATAAACCAGCACAGTCTAAACAGGATATAACTGTGGCCAAGCCTCAAGAATCCATATCTCGTCAACGCGTCTTGTACACGGCCAACGTGGGGGACGCACGAATTGTGCTGTGCAGGAATGGGAAAGCCCTCCGTCTCTCATATGATCACAAAGGGAGTGACGAGAATGAAGGGAAACGCATTGCCAATGCCGGTGGACTTATACTCAACAACAGGGTCAATGGTGTGCTTGCTGTGACGAGAGCTCTTGGCGATTCGTATTTGAAGGACCTGGTCACAGGTCATCCGTATACTACAGAGACTGTAGTACAGCCTGATCAAGATGAGTTTTTGATTCTAGCCTGCGATGGGGTAAGTGCGGCATGACTTAATGTGCTTTTACATCATTAACATTTTGAACAGTTATGGGACGTGTGTACCGACCAAGAAGCGGTTGACTTGATACGCAATGTGAAAGATTCCCAAGAGGCTTCGAAGATTCTCGTTGATCACGCTCTTTCACGCTTCAGCACAGATAATCTGACCTGCATGGTGGTACGATTTGACGCGAACCTAATCCGAGACGTCGTTGAGCGACGTAGTGAACCGATTGGAGTCGAGGGGGATCCCTCGTCACAGATAAAGGGGGGCATAAGCGAGGCCGATAAAATAGTGGAAGGTGCTAAGAAGAAGCTTGAGAATGCCGATACTTCCCCAGCTGATACTGGTCTCAATTTGAAGCTGAAAGACGAGATACAAGATCCATCAAGTCCTCCAAAACTCAACAGCCCAACTAAACTGGAGGGGGGCAAGACTACCAGTCTCGAGAGTGTTTCCTCGCCAAAACAATAGCAAAAGCTACGCTTTTTTATTGCAGTCCCAGCACTATAGATACAGCTGACAATGCAGCTCAGATCACCTCGCATTGCCAGATTCATACTCTAGAGGCCAACATTTTATGAACTGTTTCTTCACCACGCTTACTTGTTCCCTTTTTCATTTCCATAATTCTTTCACCGGTATGCAAGTTATGTCAAGGCTTCACGGAGCTGCAATGGCAAATTAATCTTGTGGTAACTATTGCCTGACTTGCCACGTCCAACATTGAAGCTCACCTGAGATATGAATATATCATGGCCACACATGCTGCGTGTCGTTCTCCGGCCTCCACTGGACGCCCGAGTTAGAACCCCTCTATGTCATGATTGCAATTCCAACTTAACATGTTTTTTTATCGTACCATTGGCACGCATGTATTTCTAAATGATCACGTATGTTGCATAGGAGATTCGACAATGCAGCGCAAACTCTAGCAAATTAAATGGTTTTCAATCAGATCTCAGGCGCATCCAATTCGAAATGTTCTAAACACCGTGTAGTTTATAGTTAAATAACAGACGAGAAATAACATGATGCAACACGAAAATTGAAAGAAGAATAAGGTGTGGATAGTGAATATTGTACATATAATAACAATTCCAGCAACAAGTCCGGGCTGCATGGATGAAATTTTAACCTTGGACCAATGGGCTCATCAAATCAGCTACTTGTAGAAGGGACAGACTCTTTCTCTGTGAAGTTGTCATGGGCTAGAATGTCGTCGCCCTCATCAACCTCAGCACCCTCGACTCGCTTCTGACCAGGCATGACATGGTCATGAAGCAAAGCCAGATGGCCATGACTAACACGCTCCGGCCATGATTTAGCATATTGAGCATCGTAAATGTCCGTCCACAGAATCTTAACTTGTTTGGACTCGACGGAGTATTCATTGTGGCCGGTTGGGTTTTCAATGCTAACGCCAGCAAGGTCTTCAAGTTGATCTTCGAATTTTTGCACTCGCTCCGTGGCTCGCTCCGTAGCCTCCGCTTCCAACTTTCTCCCCAGTCTTCTGCGTTGGCGAGCTTTGCGTGTGAGATACCCTCTTGTGCCCAACGCAAATCCTTCCTCCAATTCCTTTTCTTGGATCTCTAGAACGGCCGCAATATCTGCGACACTGGTGGCCTTTTGATCCATCAAAACACGAGCTCGGTCTTTCTTGTTCATCATCCATCCAACCTTTTCATTCATTTTATTTTCCTCTTCCCATTTCTCAGCCTCCATCATGTCCCGCGGTCTCTTTTGATCTAGCCATTTTTCGGTGATGGTAATCATTTCTTTCGGCGGCGCAAGCTGTCTTTGAAGGGAAAATTCGCGGAGGAGCTGGTATGCGCGAAGCCCGACTTTGGCATCATCGAAGTGGACAGAATAAAACGGAGCCCACATGTCTTTTCTGAGGGTGGCTGGCACTGTTTTCTTGCCGTGGAAGACCATCTGTGATAGGACATTGTTTTTCTATGCGCGAATCATCAGTTACTAGCACTCGGCACAAACAGGGGGGTAATTATCTCATGCAACCGTACCTCAAGATACCGCGTCAGTGAGTACACGACCTGGTTTGTTCGTATGTTGTTGTAGACAAAGATATTCCGGCCATGGGTGAGTCGATTCAAGGCCTTCCGTAACCTGGCACCCTCTTGCTTCTGAAACGTCCTATAAGCTTTCGAGTAGGGAGAGCGAGGTTTACCCTGAATAACGGTGGACTCAGGAACAGGCGGGTGTCGGACGAGGTGCCATGCTGGAATCTTGGTCGAATCGAGAGCTTTATCCCGGATTGTGAAATCGTCTAGTCTTTCGTTCTTTCTCATGTAATCGAAAAATTTCGCTATTCGCTGGGTAGGCTGTCGGGTAGGCATGGCGCCGAGAGTAAGACCTCGCTCCAAGAGACGGGCGTTCTTCCTATAAGCGACGAATCTGTTTTGCTTTCATCACATGCAAGTGATGCAATTGCTAGTGGGGGGGAGCACTTGGAAGTCGAGAGTGCATCACGATAGATTTTTGGCTGGCGGACGCGGATGCTCGATGGGCTGGGCTGGGGCTGGGCTTATCCCGATTGGGCCGTTCCCCGTGCGTCACTCTTTACTGCCTGAGGTGCCAAGGTATCCGCAGCGCTGGAAGCTACAACAAACGAAGTCGACTACCAGTGCACGAAGATGGCTCTTCCAATTGTCGGTTAAAGCGGGCTGGTTGTCTACGAGGCAATGAACAACGCGCTGCGCCACCACGGCCCAATGCCCACAGACAGTCATGTCTGAATCCCCCGACAACGACCGTCGCGAACGGCCGTTGCTTTTCTCTGCGGTAATCCAAGCCATCCCCGGTTCTACAATCTCTAGGGTCAGAAGCTGATAGTTTGTGCTTCACTTAGAATCGCAAGTTGCGCCATTTGCAAGGCCTCTCAGTCCGAAATTTATTCATCACGGCGCCGAACCGGGCGCGTGGGAAGACCATCGACGACGACGATATCGATTATTCTTCAAAATCTCCATCCAAGCTTGGAGCTCAGGCGGCCGATCGATCGGTGACTCAATCCCGCTCGTACACTGACCTTAAGTCGTTATCATCAAACAAACAGTCTGTCAACGGTGGGCTAGACGGAAATGACAAGAAGCCCCAGGAACCCCAGCGTATCCGTCGAAGAAGTACTCTACCATGGAGCGGAGGCAACCTAGAGTCTCGACAATCGAAGCTAGAAGACATTGCTCGGAGCAGAATGGCTGACACGTGGTTTTCGATTCACTGCGATGGCATCGACAGCCCTGTATACGTCAGCGAAGTCGTTGAGAAAACAACGAATCCGGCATTCCGCGTGTTCGACCTCAATGTATGCGGACCTCATATTTCCAGAGTTGATCAAGTCACTGTGAGACTGTGGGTCAAATCGGAGCATATGAGTGACTACATCTTGCTGCTCGAGCTTCAGTTGAGCCTCAAGTCCCTGCAATTTGTTGGCAAGTCATTGGAGACTTTTCACCATCCACTTCCTACAAACTGCATTTTGTTCCACTTTTCCGATGGAATCTTTACAAATCTTACTGATTTTCCTCCCGCTCAAAATACTTCCACGGGCTCTAGGAATGGCACATTTCGGATGATCGAGCCCCAGAATACCTCTTCTTACGATGCTCTTATGCGCTTAGCAAATCTTGATGATTGCATACAGGATGCACTAGCAACTAGAGAAAGGCTGGAATCTCAAATCAGCGTTATCCTGGAAAACCACCACAGAAGCTTGCACTTGCTTGGCCAAGTTCAACAGGCCGAAGAGAAGGCTTCTTTGATTAAAAGAAGTATTGCCAACGAGAAGAAGCAGGTCCGCTGGAGTGCTAAACGCAAGGAGGACTTGCTCTCTAGCATCAAAGCTCGGAGGGAAGCCATGGCTTCTGCCCGTGAGAGGCAGACCAGAACGCAGAGTCATTTGCCTGACGCCCGGCTGAAATTGACCTCTAGCGCCTCTTTGTTGGACAAGAACTATGAAGATACTAAAGGCCAAATTCGCCGGATTAGCGAGGACCTGTTGGACATATATCCCATTGAGCCTATCTCAGACAAAGCATTGGCTTTCACTATTGCCGGGCTGCATCTCCCCAACTCCAACTTTGATGACATTGACAGGGAGCTGGTAGCAGCGGCGCTTGGGTACGCCGGCCATCTTGTCTACTTGCTCTCGTTCTATCTTTCAGTTCCTCTGCCGTACCCTATCCAACCATATATGTCGAGCACCTTTATTCAAGATCCGGTCTCTTCTGCTCTACCACGGCGGACCTTCCCCTTGTACCCGGTCAATGTTCAATACCGCTTTGAGTATGGCGTATTTCTACTAAACAAGAACATTGAGGTCCTTATGAACCGGGTTGGCCTCCGAGTTCTCGATATTCGGCATACCCTGCCTAACCTGAAATATCTACTCTACGTCCTGACAGCTAGAACGAATGAGCTGCCTGCCAGGAAAGCCGGGGGCGTCCGGGGCCTCCTTCTGGGACGGGGCACACCGCTACTGTCCAGGCAGGGCAGTCAGGACAGCTTTGCAAGCGGCGAGACGGTGATATCCCGAGGCATGCCGTCCGAATCATACCCAGCGAAGCACTCGCTCATGGCCACTATGACTCCTGAAACCTCGAAGAATTTGAGAAGCGCAGTTTGACGGCGCTGCACTTTATTTTGGATGGCATGTCACCTGTGTATTTGTTTGGGCGTCTTTTTTCTTTTTTCTTCTTTTTTTTTCCCCCGGTGTCATATAGTCGGACTGCACATACTAATACTAACCCAGAGGATCTAGAGGCGTTGCATTGAAATAGCCATGGAAGGATTACTGTCGCAACTGCACAAATCCACGCAAATAGTATGCAGTAATAATATGTGTTATGTACTATGGCATAATGATATATAATGTTTGTGCCGGCGATAGTTAACTAGTTAACTAACTTAACTAGGCGAGACCCGCCGGCAGCCCCGCCCCCTTGACAGACTTCGCTTTGCATCGGCAGCGCTCTCTGCCCTCACACCCACTTCGTGCCGAAAGAGAGCGACGACAACAGCACAATGGAATCCACTCACGATGTCAGCATGGGCCACCGCGCTGCATCTGCGAGCATTAACAATACAAATACCATTAGTGGCCCCTACCAGGACGCCGACACCTCTCCGCCCGCCCAACACCGCCGCGGCTATCAGGCTTGCGACCCATGTCGCAAACGCAAAGTCAAATGCGACCTAGGAAGTGCGTTGACCGTGCCGCTTCGCTGTTAGTCCCTCAATGCTAATCGAGCAGGTGTCGATAATCCGAGACCGCCGCCATGCGTACGATGCCGCCGCGAAAGCAAACGCTGCGAGTTCTCCTCGACCAGGAGAAAGCGGAAGACATCCGATGCCGAACCGGAAATCGAGGGCCCTCTGCGGCGCGATAAGCGCATGATGGTGGCAGAAGCAATGTATGGCGACTCGACAAGCAGCATCGCCAGCAATGGGAACCGCGAGTCTTCTTTCGGCCCTCCGGCACCTGCACCTTATGACAACGGAGGAGGCCTTCACAAATACTCGTGGCCAGACAACTCGCCTAGCACCGTGCCTCAGCCATCTCCCACCGTGCAGAAAGACCGCCACCACCACCAGCCCAGTCCCATGTCATCGGCCCCCTTTCACGATGCAAGAAGCCTACAATCAAGTGCGTACCGGGTACATAATCGGGGGTTGGCTGGAACCGAAAGCAGACAGACCGTCATGAACAAGACTGCAGCGGACTTGTTGTTCCCTACGATTAGCAACAGCCATGATGCCCTCCATTTGCTTTCAGAAGCGGCTGGTCGGACGGAAGACCTGAACCGCCAGAGGCTTGAAAATAGAGCACGACAGTCGGCTGCTTCGTACGGCGCTCAGATGTCAGCGACCTCGTCTTCGACGCCAAGGAATGCGCATCACCCATATCCGAAACGCGCAAGCCAGATACCGACAGATGGTTACGGTGACAGCGGTAGCTCTGGGTACCGGAAGCAAAGCTTTGAGTCGCATAGTGATCCTGGCTACCTGGACGCCGTCAAGGCCTGGTCGCGGCTCCGATTTGTCCGGGCTGGGTGGCTTAGTGTGGAAGAAGCAATGGCCTACATTGCTTAGTATGTTCATGATTCATTGTATTCCATGTCTTTCCATCTGCTAATATCCCCTTCTAGCTACTACCAGCACCTTGCGCCACTGAGTCCGATTGTGATTCCAGACTTTTCGCCTCCCTCTACCCACAGGACGTTGCTCACAGACGAACCCGTGCTAGCAGTGACGATGTTAACGACAGCCTCGCGTCATATGAAGCCCAAAGGCGACGGTGCCCACACTCGGGGCTACTATATACATGATCGCCTGTGGGATTACCTTCGTGGTATGATCGAACGTCTCTTCTGGGGCCAGGAGAAGTTCACCGGGAACTCAGTAGGCATGGGGACACCTAGGTCCCTTGACATAACCCCCCCGGCTCAAGGCCAAACATCTCTTCGGGGGCATCTTCGATCCCTAGGTACTGTTGAGGCACTTCTAATACTGACAGACTGGCATCCACGGAACTTACATTTCCCTCCTGGTGACGATGAAAACACCCTGCTGGACGCAGAGGCACTTCTTCCGTCACAATCTCGCAATGATGGAGAGAGCGACGGTCGAGGCCAAAGTGGCGGCGGCATCGAAGGGCGTCTCGCCTTTCAGAAATGGCTGGAGCCAACATGGAGATCGGATCGCATGTCGTGGATGCTCTTGAGTACTGCGCAAGCCTTAGCATTTGAACTTGGTATCTTCGACCGAAAGGAACCCAGTACCGTGGACTCTATTGCTGAACAGGTACGCAAGCGACGAGTACGACGACTTATCATTGTATACATCACTCAAGGCAGTGGGCGACTTGGCATACCATCGATGCTGCCGCTTGACAGGTGGAGCGATGATATTGAGCCTACTTCACCGGCAGAGGCTCCAGACGCAGATGTCTCGATTGATCGAATGCAAGATCTTTGGGTGCAGATTTCGAAGATCATGTCATTAAGCAATTCGGACCTATTCCCTTCTAAAGAATATACGTCCGAACTCATCAAAAGCGGGCGGTACAAGCAACAGATTGCTGAGTTCATACCGCGCTTGCACAAGTTCAAGGCATATTATGAAAGCGTCTCTTGTAAGTCCAAGCTAGCTGTGCTGGATGGGCTCGAAGCTAACACGTAGTAGTGTCCCCCCAGATGAAAAGCATCCTGACTATCGAATACGAATATACCCGTGAGTCTTGACGCATACCATGCATGTGGCCATTTTCTTCTAACTCAATGATTTTTGCTACAGGTATCTACGTCAATTGCCTTGCGTTGCAAGCGGTCGTGGAGCGGTGGACTTCCATCAATAATGAACCATCGAGTAAATCATCGGCAGCGACTTCTCTTCGCGTTCTAATGGAGATTTACCGAGTCAACGAGAAGTACATCCAAGAGGTCGTGGATGCTTCACGGAAGATACTTCATATTGTTTTGGATTGTCTTGTTCCAGGGCAACATTTGAAGCATTGCCCCGTGCGGACATTCTTCAGGATTCTGTCGGCGATGATTTTCATTCTCAAGGTAACTATACTGCATACAATAATAACAGAAAAACCGTTGCTAACGGATCCGTGCAGACTTTCACTCTCGGTGCAACAGAAGATGATGTCCGTGTTTCTTTGGATCTACAGGACCGGACCATTGAAGCGCTACGAACCTGTGTCGTGGATGACGTCCATCTCAGCAACACCATCTCTCGCTTACTAGAACTGTTAACAACAAACATCCGCACAAGGTTTCTACGGTTTGCACCAACCGATCGAGGTGTTGACGGCGAAGGACACGATCGCAATTCTCAGCCAAATTCACGTGGATCCTCGCCTAAACCGCCCAAGGATCATGGCTCTGCGTCTAGAGATGCAAGCGCACACTGGCAACAGCAACACCCACAACAACATCAGATCCAAACCCCCACTCCCAACAAGGTTGGATACCAGCTCAATCAAGGCGACGAATTGCAGCAGCAGCAGCAGCAGCAGCAGCAACAACCCGTTGTAAGCCATCACGACCCCTTAGCCGGCATTCCAGCTCAACCCATCAACTCATCCAACATCGGCGTTTCATTCATGCCTCCGCCTCCCTCTGTTTACTACAACTACCTGGGTTCAAATGGAACGCCTCCCAAACTCGACGACGCGACGTCGATGGCACAGCCAGTTCCTGAAGGCGGCGGCGGTCTTCCCGATTGGTTTGCTTTGCCTCTGGACCAGTTCTTCAACAGTTCCATTACAGGAGTAGATCAGGGTCTTGGGGGTACCGGCCCGATGCTTGGCGAGTTTGACATGCTAGAGGTCCTGCTCAATGAGCATTCTGACAAGGACGGTAACGGTGGCCCTGGTGCGACTGGAGGCGGCGTTGCGGACGGTGTCACCGCCCCTACTGCAGGAAATAATCATCATCATGATCATTTCCTATGATTTGAATGACTGAACGATTTTGTTTACATGTATAACGAAGTATATATAAAGGAGATGGGTGAATTATACAAACTGGTCTTGTCGCAATCTTACGAAATAACGGCCGATGTTGGTTTCATTATGTATATAGTTTTCACATGCCAGATAAAAAAATTATAAAATTTCATTGAAACTTAAGTTCGTTCATTATAAGACCTTATAATTATTTACCTTAGGTAGAAGGCTTGCTTATTGTATCCATAGAATACAATATCTATATCTATATTTGCAAAACATGATTCCCTAGATGTACATGGATAGAACTTGTAGGGCTTCCCTAACAACAAAGTGCCCAGCCTTCTTTATACTTAAATACGGCATTGCCCCTTCTATATAATATGGCATGTGTTTGATCCAAGACATGGATCACAATAGAATTTTTTTTCCCCTCGCCTGCATGGGTAGAGCTACTGCGTTTGGAAAAACAGTACGTCGACAGCTTGACGAGAGGAGATGCTGATTGCAGTTCTCTTTAAACAAGTCTGGCACAAACTTCTTTGTCGGTGTTTTGATGGGTAGGCCCTCTGAAAGATGATCCGAATAGACCTACGCAAGGATGAATCGCCAGAGTGCTCCAAATTTTGAGATTTCCTCATCTTCAACTTTTTCTTCTTCCAAGAGTCGATAGTGCGTCCAGACTGGTGGGTTTTATGACTCCAGCTTCATCCAGCGCATGATGAAGCGATTCTTCAATAGATGAATAAAGGCCATGTCCGAGTTGGGAATCGAAGAATTACTAGACCTGATACGCTTATGATTTGCGATTGGCCATAGCCAGAGGCTCATTGTGATGGCTTTCAATCTTGCGAATCTAAAGCCCATATCTCCCATTTCTTGAGGAAATCCCAATTCGCTGGTCGAACGTGACGTCTCCACACGACCGTCTCTCCCGAGGGCAGTGTTTCATAGAAATTATCCGAATCCATAATCAATGTAGGCTTATTTGGAGATTCTATAGGTGGCGGCGACGCTTCATCACGAGTACGTTTACCCAGCGTAGACGGAGGTGACTTGGAGGGAAGATTATGCTGTTGCCTGACCCTGGGCAACTCGCTAACAGGGGTATTAGCAAGTGGTGACTCGAGATCGCCTGTGCCGGTAGAGCCAGGACTGGATGCTGGAACACAATAGAAATCTCCCAGCTCCCAAGCTTTCCAGCCAAGACCAATAACCTTTAGCTGACTGGTCCGGCTTCGGTCAGCTAACACTACACTGAACTTCTCGGCATGGAGACTATCATCAAGTTCTGCGAGATCAGTCATACTCAATACAGTCATCGAAGGGTGAAATATTGACTGCACTGGGGTTTGCGCTGATGTGGTAGGACAAATTAGAATTCGCAAGGCTTCTAGCTTTCGTAGAAATGGGAGCAGTAGACCAAATGTCTCCAAGGTAGAAACTTCCGGAGCAATTGAAAGCTGTTCTAGGTTGGGACAGGTTTGGACCAAGTGAGCAAGATTCCTGGTCGTCAGCGGCCAGCGTGAGGGAAGAACAAGGTGGCGCAACGTAGTGCCATGATTTGTTATGATCGTGTTGAAGTAATTATCACGAAGTTGAAGGAGAGGGCTTATACTAGAAGCCGGAGATCGAGGAGAAGATGGAGCAATTGTCGAACCATTTCCAACAGCAGCAGCAACGATAGAATTAGGACTCGTGTCGTTAGCTACTTGATGTGAAAGCCCTGACAGTCGCATTTTTTGCCTGTACCCGGTTGCGCGGGTGAAATTCACGCAGTACCACCTCTCTAGACCTTTAAAGGAAGACAAGAACTCGCATACATCTTTTGACACTAAATCGTGCCTGAGTGATTTCAACCTTGACTGCTGGGTGAGGTCCGGGCGAACCCCTGACCATGTCTTGTCGACAAACGTCAGGTTACGAGTGTGATCCTGACCGTCAAAATCGCTGAGATGAGTCATCTCCTCGACAACGGACTCGTCGATAGCTTCTTTCCATTCATTGGAGTTCCTCGCGTACATGTTGTAAAAGGAGAATTTTCTTAGTTTCAGAGGCGACTTTTCCTTGACACAGTGGCGGAAATAATCGTGAAAGGTGACGCTGGGTTCCTGGGATTCTCGCATGCGCGGAGACCAATGCATTACCAATTCCTGAAGATGTGGGCTTTTTGCCAGGAGCGTGGAGATGTCGTCTGGATAGCAGAGGGGGTCGATATCGGTCACTTTTAGACAGCGCAAATGCGGCATTGCCGGAATGGTATATATGGGACGCGGGTGTCTGCTCGTAGGAAATCGTATGGACAAAGACGTAAGTTTGGGTAGCTGAAGTAGACCTAAGTACACGGTCTCCAGCATTTTTGTGTTGAGTTCCCAGCTGACAAGACACTTTCAGTCAGTTTTGCCTTTTCCCCCCCTCCTCCTTTCTTTGCTCAGTGGAAAAGAGGACAAATGGACGGACCTGAAGCTTTCTATGTTTTTGGTTCGATCAAGAGCCGCCCTCACAGTAATGTTAAGCATCATAGAAGAGTCCGGCACCCGACCGACCCTGGAGTGTTCCTTCAGCTCGGGCTCGTTCCACTCGCCGCGCAGAGTCATTGACTGCACGAGGGATGCATGGGCTCGCGTAACCAGGGTGTTGAGTCCCATGGAGAAGGGGCTTGCATTGCCCCATCCTTCCGGCTGCTCGTTGCGGTATCGGATGCGGTCGTACGAAGTAAGAGAGATGTCGCGGTAGAGATGCGGAATGGCCATGTAATGCAGCAAGCGGCATGTTTGACAGAGGCGAGCAAGGTCGCCGGGGTCTTCGATCTGTACGCATGCAGATTAGTCTGGGCGAGGATGCTGTTTAGATGCAGAGTTCTACAACTCACCCAGGAAACGATGTGCGCAATCAGATTCAGCGGCAAAGCTGCGATTTGCGCGCGCTCGCTTCCGTTACGATGATGCCGGTCCGCGTCCACGCTTGCATCAATCATGTTGCTGTAGCTGACAGCCGACATGGAGCAGCTCTCCCAGACATCGACTCGTGCGTATAGATGTATATAGGGGCATATATCGATGGAGGTAGAAAATTGCGCTGATGAGGGAAGAGAAAGAAAGATTAGTCCACTAGGCTTAGCGGCGTGGATCTCAGCCCAAGTTCCCGCCGCTGCCGGTCCGGATATCATAGAAAATAATGCCTCGATTGAATTGTAAATTATACAGGAACGTGCCGTGCAGATTAAGATAAGAATGAAGCTATAGCCACTTAACTGGGGGCTACGGAGCGCTGTGTTGGGTATAAGAAGGCGGGATATAGGCATACCCTCAGGGTTCTTCCATCAGCGAGCTGACGAGAATTGCATACAAAGTACTCCTCACTAGTAGTTAATTACATTGTATGGTATCGACGATATATGATAGAAAACAAGTTTGACTCCCAAGTCTCCCGTAAATCTCCCGAAATCCCAGAAATCCCTTGGTTGTCCTCTAGAGCGCCTCGCTAAAAGAAGAGATGATAGACAAAGAGAAAAAGAAAAGAGAGGAACGATAAAATGAATGTAGCACGTATATGGAGAAGATAAGTCACCGAGACCCGTGACTCTGAGGCGTATCCTGTCTCGCTTCTGAATCCGTACCAACATGGTCAATTTGCCATGATTGTTGGGGTATATCTTGTCTAGAACGCATAGCTCCAGCCTCAAAGGCTGAAGCTGACCGGTGCAGTAGCATTTGACCATCCTGCGAAGCATGAGACGTCCTTTCTGTTTCAGTTGGAAACCGTTGGTCAGGCGCCGAATAATTCATTGACGTGCCAGAATTCGGATCTACTTCCACCAGAGCAGCCGTCTCCGGGTCATATCGGAGTTGGCTATTGCTCCCCGATTCATTACCAGTATTTGCCGACGAGGGCCACATTGATGTGCGTTGTCCGTGTGTTGGAATCACCGTTACTGGCAACCCAGGCGCACCGTGCATGCGATCGCTCGAGACCGACCCAGGAGGTTGCGGTGACCACGGCTGTTGAGAAAGATCGCGAGAGGGAATAACAGTCACACTCAAAGGCTTACGGGCTTTTGCAGCGCCGAATAGATTGTGCCACTCACCATGCTGAATGGAAGAAAGGGTTTGTTTAAACCTTGAATTTGAACTTGTGTCGGTAGGAGATGCGCATTTTTCTGACATGTTATCGTCGTCACTGTCACTGGATCTGTCGCGTGTGTTCTCTTCCTCTTCCAGGGCCGTGGCTATTTCCTGTGGCGGAGATGACCGTCTTGTCTCAAACAGACTAGCCATTGGAAGCCAACGCTTCCAACCTGAAGAACTTGCAAAAAATTGGCTATTTGCTGCAGGTTGGCGCTGTGCTCCGTGAGATGGCACAATGGTGCTACAAATATCATCCTGCTTGCCTTGAGGTTCATAGTGACCCTGATGCTCCACAGGCGTGGCGGATATTGGAGGTGTGGGACTGGCAACAGGGTGGTAGCGAACATAATAATCCGTTGAAGCAGCACTGATAGTGTCACCTCGACTGATGGGCGTCACCGCGGCCGGCGGAGGTACGGGAGGAGCAGACGCATTTTGGCGAGGCGAGGCAGTGCCATCCTGGTCCCCGTTCGTAGCAGCATTTCGGGCATGAGCTCCTAATTGGAAAGCAAGATGGCCCCTTCGAAAGGGTTTATTGTTGTTGTTAGGCGCGATAACATTCCTCCAAGCAGCACCTGTTCCTCGCCCATTTCCATCCTCACGGGGACTAGACTGCCTAGGCCATTCAACTTCTTGAGAGGGAGTGACCTCCAGCATCTCATCACCGTCAAAGATTTCCCGGCCCAAGATCCCATCTTTCCGCTCATCGCGCTCAAGAGCCTCTATCCTCTCCACCCACTCCCAGACAACGACACTAGCAGCCGCAGACCCTACCCATCTAATATATTCACCCCACCCAGCGACATCGGGTGAAGCGATATCCATAATGAAAAATACGACGGGAATCAGGACCGCACTGAGAGAGAACGTTGCTACGAGACAGATGTTGCGCATCTTCCGGTGGAAAAAAGCAAATCTATGCTTCGAGAGCGAATAGAAGATCACCCAGGCTGCATAAAGCATATTGAGGGCCAATTCAAAGAGGTAGGAAAGCGCTGGTATAGCATCATCGAAAAGCCGCGGATGCGTTTCCGAACCATGTGAGACGAAGTTGTCCAAAATGGCAAAAATTGTGTCAAGCACAATTAATGCGAAGCCCGCCCACTTGATCAAGACCTTTTCTTTATGGCGCGGGAAAAGCCGGATAAGTGTCTGGACTTGAGCAAGCCACAGAAACGTGCTCGACACGACACGGACAATCCGAAGTTCAGTGCCATCAATCACCTCCTCTGTCATAGCTGTGGCATCTGTAACACCCATTTCGTACTGTGTTTGGGCTACGTGCAATGAATCAATCGTTGCAAGGGTAAGGGAGATTGCACATGATAGCGCTGCGACCTTCTGCAGCCAGGGACGGCCACCCACGCCAGTAACGGAGGAATTTCCACTATAAGAGCCACTTATAATACCATGTCGCCCCAAAAGATTTCCGTCGCCGCCGTGGCTCCCAATATAGAACTTTCGAGGAGTGATGAGGAGAATGATTACCAATACATAGCTGACCACCGTCATGCAGCCGATTGCATAGAGCTGTGGACCAACCGAGGCATAAAACGGATCGTTGCTAATGATAGTGGATGGAATGATGTCGCCAACGGATGTACTACCTGTGCAAGCAGGTTGAAAATAAGCGTCTTCAGTCACCGTTACCGTAAAGGAGTTATTGATCGTGAGTACGCCTAATAACGGAAAGCGAGTGTTGGTTAGTATAGACACTTGAACATTGGATATGGTAGTACTGTCTCCGTTGGAACCTACCATTGCTTGGTAAAAGGAATGGTGTGCATGATGAATGTGCAGAAGTGCTTGTAGTGGGCTGGGCCCAAATTTGACGACGTTCAATGTCCATTTTTTTTGACAACAATACGCTCTGCTTAACTGCGACAACGCGAGGTCTTCCTCGCAGTTGCCACTCGACTGCATCTGGGCAACAGGCAAAGCGGAGTCAATCCCTCCGGGGTTTGATCGCTCATGCGACCATATTGTAATTTGTTCCGTAGGAGGTAGGTGTCTTGGGAAAGAATATGTATGGTCGATGAAGCGACTATTTAAATTCTTCCCTTAATTTTTGACGGCAGCGAAGCGGGAGAAGGCGGCGCCCGGCGATCGAAAGTCGTCTAGACGAATAGATCCGGAATAAAAGCGGTAGGTAAATGTAACTAGAAAAGGAAGGCTATACCAGCAGTGCGATAAACATGCGCATGCGAAGAAAAAGGGAATGGAAGATGTTGTAGTTAGTTTGGTTCATTGAAGGATACGCCGTAAGGAAAGTCCGGTTCCCCGCCGGTCCGACATGTACGATCACGTGCTTTTTGCCAGCATTGTAAATCCAATTAGGAATTAAGTTAGTTAGTTAACTAACTAGTTAGAGTCTAGTTAGTCACCCGGAGCAGGGGATACTTACGTAATAGTATTTTTTAGTCATGTGACATATCACCACATCGATTTGCCTTGCCAGAATCCATCATTTCTACACCTCCTCATCCTCTCTTCCGGGATCCTACTCTACCCCTTGCTGAGCTGCTATTCTGTGTTAATATTCTCATCTGGATAGTACGTGCGTCTTTCTGTCGCCGATTAACTATAGGAATGCTGCTTTTCTCGCCACAAGAGTTGACTCCCACTCCCAATTGAATACCAGCATAGTTCACTATGCCATCCCAACAACCCCAGCATATTGGATACGTACTATTCGCATAATAGTGTTATTTACATCTCTCCTGGCCAGGAACAAGTTACTACTCAAGTATCTCTAGTGGCGCGATAGTATGGCTTAGTAGCTCGATTCAATCAGATACTTATGATAATATGAGCATGTTGAACATAACTGATATATACATATATACATATTCACACACAACCAATCGCCAATCACTAATTGTCTCGACCGCCGAGATAAGTTGAAAACGGCCTCGCTCAAGGGGCTGGAGTTTGGTATTGCATTTGAGCAGGGGGGACATACGGTATCACAAAAGCAGAGCCTGTAACCTGGGCCGCCTGTGCTCGCTTTTCTTCTCGTCTTTTGATTTCCCTTTCGTTCCGGACAAAGGTACAGCACATGCAACAGCTCGCTTTCACGCAGTCAGAACAGATATTGCCTTCGATTTTATAGGCTTTTCTTGTGCGATAGTGCTGAATTGTCGCCAGTATGCATTGGCAGCCGCATAGCAGAGCTAGACATGTGCAAGATCCGTTGCAGTAGTCAAAGCCCAATAGGTTTGTGGGATCTTCCCCTCGCGATTTCTGCAACAGTCTGTACTGTGTTCGACCGTAGAGCAGGCAGGGGCACGTAAGGCCTATACAGCATGTCACGAGATCTGAACACTCGCAAAGCCCTGTGCTCCAACGGCCGCCAGTTACTATTTGATTTGGATGAACACTCTGACCTGGCTGGTGGTTCGTGAACGAGTCCTGCGACTCTTGATTAACAGAGGTAAAGGTACCCGATCGGTGGACCGAGAAAGTCGGGGATTGTAAAGGATTTGTGTCCGGGGTAATTGGCACTGTACGAGCAAGAGTGGGCGTAGAAGTAGAAGCTGGCTCGAATGTGTGGAGTGGTCTTTTCTCTGGCAGTGTGCCATAAACGGTGGGGTAGGGCGGTGATTGATACTGCGAGGATGAATGCGTTATTGTGCTCGCCCGGTGCATCGATGCGGTGACATCTCCCTCTGCGTATGGGGCTGACAGTGCAGGATGTTCTGGAGGACGAGTGCCGCTTGGAGAGAATGCTCGTCGTTCTTGCATGAGCATCTGTCGAGCCTGCTCAAGCTCATGCGTCGCGGCATTCGTAGGATGCTGTTGCGGGGTGTGTATAGGTTGGGGAATAGGAATGCTCGGAATACTCGGGGGCTGTTGTTGTTGTTGTTGTTGCTGCTGCTGCTGGGCTTCGTAGACAGCGTCCTGAGATGGAGTGGCTTCTGCAGCCTGTGGAGGCCACACATCGGGGCCATTCAGCTCGATTGGCGTTTCGACATAGGAGTAGACCTGCTGCCGTACTGAAGTATCTATTCTCGGCTGGCGACTCATGTTGGATTGATCAATCCAAGGTGTGCCGGATAAAAAAGACCCGAATTTTGTAGTATCTGTATGAGGATGTTATATATATCATGGATCATCGGATAGAAAGAGTATCGTGATTGGCAACCAAGACAGCTACATGATCATCAACAACGTTAAGCGCTCCGGCAACACGAAAGCGAGGAGGGGCCCAGTGCCAAAGGTACATTCATAATAAAGCAGACCCGAGGGTCTACGGGAACAGAGAGAGAAAAAGGCGGGCTATGCATGATAGTCGCTGACTGCGTCGCACTATTCTGTGGTATATTGCGATTGCTGGACGAGAAGCACAGAAGCGATGGGGCTATCACTCGCCCGTCACACCGCGCCCGCCAGTCGGTGCAGTCACCGCCGCAAAGCGCCAATCAATGACGCGGCCGGCAAGTCTGCCGGGGGTGCTTGCAACCTATGAGAATATGCAGGCTGCTCTGCATTGGGCATGACTACGCCGCAGACTAGGCCACCAGTGTAACAGCGTCTGGCCAACCGCATCGGCGAAATAAGCGCCCTGTCCAGTGCTAAAATCCTCCCCATCTGCACGACGTGCATGCTATCACTGTCGCATCGAAGCATGGGCCACCTACGGAGATCGCTGGATGATATTGCTTGCATTCATTGAGATATTTTTCTGGCTAAGATTAAGAGCTGGTGACCTATGCCTCGGCGTCTAAATTGCGAAGCTGAGCCTGGAAGGTCTTTCGCATCCAATCGACATACGACTTCCACTTGGGATGTTCACCTCCCACTTCAACCCCCGGAAAAGCCTTGTCCAGCTCACGGCTAATCTTCAGAATACCCAGCGAAGCTTCCTGTGCCTTCTCAATTTCCTGCTTGACCGCGTTTTCCTTGGGTTTGAAGTTTAGCACCGCCATATAGCGCTCTGACAATGCGTCTAGCTGCCGCTGCGTTTCTTCCGAGGCCAGTGCAATCAGTTTAGCTGTCATCAGATTGCACAAAGTCCTGATGTCCTGCTCGTCATCGAGCCCCGCTAAGATTCGTTCATACAGCTCTGATACATTTATCCGGTTGAGCGCAGCATCCAGAGAAGCATATAGCGTCTCGTAGGCAGTCTGAAAACCGACAGATTAGCAGGTTCAAGAGAAAGTAGGCTAAGGATAGAATCTCACCTTGCGAAGCTCAAGACCATCATCGACCTTGTGTTTGAACGGGCCCATCTGCACCTCACGGATGAGTTCAGGCTTGATTTGAGTGTCACCAATAACTGCCGGCAATAGTTCACTTAGATGCGGGTGGATGATATCCATCTTGTTATGTATCGCCGAGTTCAACGTAGTAAGGGCGAGTCGATGGTTTCCAAGATCTCGGTCGCTCAACATACTTACTAAGAGTGGTATAATCAATGGTCGTAGAACGTCATTATAGGCAACGCTAGAGTCAGAAAGGGTATAACGGAATGCGGAAATAATTGTGCCTCGGATGGTAGCATTTTGGTCAGACAGATAACTATGCAGATGAGGCACGTAAGATGATGGATCTAGCAGAGCGAGCCGGCCAATGCATTCCGATCCTACAACGCGGTTATCCTCATCCTCAGAAGCCGCCAACAGGATCTGCCAGAGTTGTGTGGCGAAAGGCGCAATTTCATCCCGAACATGTTCAGGGTGGTGAAGGATCTCTTTGATGGAATGCAGTAACAGATAGGTGGATGACCTTGGTTTATTCAGACCCTCGAGAATAATTGGCATATAAGCCTTGATATTACTTGCAGCAGCATTGCCAAGCGCAACAGCTGCGGCCAAGCGGACTTTGTCTGATTTCGAGTCGAAGTTCGAGATGAATAGGTGCGGTTTGATAGGGCAGCTCGCTCCCATACGAAGGGATACTTCACCCAAGATAGCCAATGCTAGGCATTTACGTTGATCATCCTGCGCAGTTTCTAATTCGGCAAGGAAGTCTTCCATTTTCACTCCCAAATTCGATCCTCCATGCACAAGTAAGGTTCCGATTGCTCGTCCAACCACTGAAGGATCTCCGTTGATTCCAACATCACGCAAAAGACGCTTCATGAGATCGGCGCCAGCATCTTGCTCTCCGATGACCTTGACGAGCAGGAGCAATGCTTTGAGAACCGTCCCAATCAAAGGAACAGCAACAATCGCACATAGAGAGGATATCAGATCTTCTGTAACTAATCTCGTTGCGTGGCTTGGTATGATCTTAGCCAATATAATGAGGGCAGGAGCCAGAAGGTGAAAGTCATCGGGAGCGATCAACGGTAACAGAGATTTCTCCAATTCTAGCATAGTTTCCTCTTTGTAATGCGCTCTTGTGTTTGGATTCATTGCTAGACTCCTCAGAGCCTCGAGACAGGCACTCCTGAGTGTTCGGTCAGATTTTCGGAGCTGAGCACCCAGCTCGCTAGTTACTTGCGTAATCCAGTGGGAATTGACATCTTGTTCGCTGCTGGCTAGAACGGAAATATCGTCAATAGCACGTGCAGTAGCCAATCGTGTGGTCTCGTTTTTGAGGCGATTCCCAAGAATGTCGAGCCCTTGGAAACGATGAGACTCGGAGACGAATTTGCGCCCAATGTCACCAGATGTACGAGCTAGCAAAACCCCGAATACGTGAATAGCCCGTTGACGAACTTCGAGATCAGCACTGGTATCAGTGATACGCGAAACAATAACTTCATATAGTTTCTGCAATTGCAGCCTGACATTATCGGTATCATTGCCAGATACACGAGGTGGAGTAAGAGCCTTGATAACACATTCAATAGCTCCAAGAGCCTCACTTGCCACTTTGTAGTTTCGATCGCCAACAGACGCAATCACGCCTGGTATCAACGCAATAAGGAATGGCAGGAGTGCATCCGAGGCATGAGTCTCTGATATAGCACCTACCAGGGTCAATGTTTCGATTTGTAAAGTTGCAACGCTGACGGCTGTACCAGCTGTAATGGCTGTGCCGCTACTCGTAGATGCTTTGAGGGCATCGGCGATTGGATCTTCAATTTTCTGAAGGTAATCGGCCAAGATACCATAACGTGCCAAAGCCAGGCTCTTTAATAGCACTACTATAGCTTGTCTCAACGCCACAGTAGCCGATTTCCACGATTTCACCATGTTCTGAATTAGGCCGGGGAGCAGTCGCAGCAACTCGGCCTGAGGCCCAGATTCAGGAGGAGTAGGTGAAGTAACGGGGGTATCAATTGCGGAAGAAGTTCCCATGCTGGGCTCGAAATCAATGACTCCAGCGAAACTGTCCTGACGCCTTCGCTTCCTGGAATTTTTTGACCCTCCGACAGATTCTCTGTAGCCGTTTAAGGATGCCACCGTGAGACCCTCGCTGGTCTTTCTGACTAGAGCCGTGAATGTTACAACAACCTCAAGTTTCACGCTCTCTTCCCTTTCTCGAGCAAGTCGCGAAATGAGTGCAGGTGCCACCTGCTGGTATAGGGTGCCATCCTCCAACAGCCGGCCGGTGCCATACGAAGAAATTATAGTATGAAGAGTCTTTGCCGCACAGCGTCGAACCTTCCAACTCACATCGTCAACATCACTATAGCCGCCTTCATCCTCAAAATCCTCAAATTCATCATCAATTTCGTCTGCTTCCTCTGTTACACCGTCTTCGCTCCCTTCATCCTGTATGCCGCCCATCTCTTCGTCTTCGTCGAATGCTACATTCGGATCATACTTCAGACATCTCAAGGCGGAGTTCACAGAATCCATGAGGTATGGTTGCATCTCCTGCGTGCATGAAGACAACAGACCTTCCAAGGTGATCAAGGCAGTCTCGCGGAGTTCATCTGCTTGAGGGTCTTGCTCTCCCCCATCAGAGTCGTCCTGAGCCATCTCATCCATTTCTTGCTCGCTGACTGCGGAGAGTACAAAAGGAGCGAGGGTCTTGAGATAAACTCCGAATTTTGAAGGGGCCGCCCGTGAGAGGCTACCGATAGTTGCAATGAGGTGACGGCGCCTAGTCACCGTTAGATGTGCGGAACCGAAGCTCTCGATGAGCTCTGACACAAAGGCACTCAATTGAGCATCTGAGAAGTAAACGACAAGAGCTGCTGTTGCAGTGAGCGCACGCTTTGTGACCACAGTCCCGGCTGTGTCATTCTCGATGATGGCCATAATTGACTTCTGCAAAGATGCAATCTCGACCTCCTTCAGCAATGATCCAAAGCAATTGACTAATTCAATGACGATATCAATCGCATCACTACTGTAACCTTTATTTGCATCCTTTTCCAGCATTCCTCGAGTAACAGACCCTCGGCGGGAGGCTCTCGATTGGTCCTCTCCTGTGAGGCGTGGTAGGAGGACTTTGGAGATGGCAGAATATGTGTTAGTGGCTTCCGCACTGGTCACACTTCCTGTCCGCGGAGATGGAAGCGAGGAAACTATGACTCGGAGGGCGGTATTTGGTACGGAGCTATCGATGGATGACGAGCTCGTCAGGTCGGCGATGCGTTCAAGGAGCGGTGTCAAACTCTCCACTGGAAGCCGGCCAGCTAGAGGGCCAAGACTAGAACGTCGAAGTTAGAAGATCCCTTGCAAAATATTAGGTTCATGCAGAAACAATACCATTTTAAAGCTTGATTTTGCACCTCTCCATGCTGATCTTCTAGAGCTTTCAGAAGGCCATCGGACAACTTGGCGGATGTTGCATTATCGTTGAGTAAGAAAAGTGAATTTGGCGAGCTCAAGATACCGTAAACATCATTCAGGGACATGTATCGAATATCAGGATCAGGGTCACTGAGCTTCCCCAGAAGGCTGTGAAGCGTCGCCTGTCGGTCGACCATTTTTGCCTATATCAACAGCTTCCCCGCAACGGATAAACAAAAACAAGGGGAGAAACAGGGTACGTCGAGGTGGAGGGTAAAATGTTATGCAAGTGGATAGAATATGAGAGGATAGTATAGGATACAATGTGTCAAATAGCGAAAAGGAGAGTCTTCTCCAGCATCAGACGTGAAGAGTTGTTGAAGTTGGATGAGCAGTTGAAGCAGGCAGGCGCTCATCATCGGCAGGTGGGGCAGTGCTGCCTCAGGCCAGCAATGCATATATGCAATGCTGATTGACTAACTAGAGCAATCGTTAATATAAGAACAATCTCAGTGAACCCCCAAAAGCGATGGCAGCATGCACACTCAGTAGTGCAATGGGTGTAGATCTCCGACTCCCCGGATCCCGCATAAATATTCCAAGAAACAGTCGTTTTTCCACCCTTTACTCGACACCAGTCTTGCGATGAGAATGTGGGCTTGCTTGAGGGCTTTATGCAGCCATAGCTTCATGACCGTGAGATGAATTTCAGTTCCTGTTATAACTACTTTCTTCTACTACTGTTTGTCTCATCCTCTCCGCCTTTCTCCCTAGGCCGCTCTAACTCGTCCAGAAGATAAATCTCACGCTGGTGAGATCGATCACGGGTTTTGCGCTGTTCCCTCCAGCTCTGAATCCATCTTTGATCTTGTTTTCTTCTCTTTTTTGAACGGAACAGTTTCCATACCACGCAAAACCAAGCTGCGACGCGTACCCGTTTCGCCAACCACAAACTCCAGTAAGTATCAGTTCACGCCTTTGAAGGGATGAGTTTCAATATCAATACAACCCAGTACAAGCCCGCGAGGAACACCCCATGCCACCATTCCATTTGGATGATTTTCTCCGGTGTGACTTCGTTTTGTTATGGTTGGATTCGAAGATTAGGCGGCTTATGGAATCTTTACACAGTCACCTGACCGATGGTTGCCTACAAATATCCAAGTCTACCCGCTAAAAAAACAGAAGTCAATGATTCACTATACCTCATTGAGAAATTTCATGACACTCATGAGACTGGAAGCGAAGGAATAGGGGTAGGTATTTACTATGCATCATACGTAGTGCTGTTGCCGTAACTAGATGACATGAACAGAAGACCAAATTCGGCGGTATCAATCCAGGTGTGTATATCCAGTGAGCGCCTTTGAAAAGGTATGGGATGACCCTCCATGGTTATTAACCTGGTTTAACAGACTTGGTGATGCAGAAAGACGTCGTCGAAAAGACCAAGATGGATGATGGATGATGGATGATGACATATCGATGATATACTTGCTGTATTGTCTAACTACGTATTACATATTACGTACTAGCGCGGTTGCCCACTACATGCCTCAGCAGCTGCCGTCATGAATCCGGTATTGCGCCGTATTTGTAAATTACCAAGTATATCCATCCATGCATTCATTATATCTGCCTTTCTCTTACATTCTAAGCTCTTGCAAGCTCTTTCACCTCCATAATATACTATCCATCGCAGGGAGAATAGTGACTATCTATCAGCTGTGAATCCTAACTATGATGTCCCCCCAGCTTTCCCACACATTCCGCCGCGCCTGCGTCAAGTCCTACGCCGGATTCGCCGCCGCCAATAATCGCAATAGACTACAAGCAACTGCTCGTCGATGCTATGCACAGGCTCACGACGAGAAGAAGCGAAGCGATATTCCATGGTACGCCTGATATAGGAGGACAGCATGTTGTTTCGGGCTGTAAGCGCTGACTTCCACGGAAATATCCATATCCAGGCTTGCTATCTCCGTCGCCGTAACTGTTCCAGCAGTAATATACCTGTTGAGAGCAGGACCAGAAGAGACTCAGCATGGAGCATTTCCCAAGCGTCCACTTGTAAAGAAACCTGAAGAGGGAGTCGAACCGCAGTCGAGACGAGATCCGGTGAGGTCTTTTTTCAATCATCCATTCATTCATGGCTGGTTGCTGGGAATAATGATTGACTAACTACTTATAACAGGCTGATGTGATTAAGCCTCCTAAAAGCTTTGAGGGCGAATCTGGCGCTCAGACAACCAAGCAGCAAGGCCTGACGAATAAAGAGACCCAGCACCCTTATCTATACGCTCCTGGCAAGAGCGAGAAGCCCGAAGGTATCACCGATTCATCCAAGGTGATGGGGACGGTCTCACCCGCACGAGGAAAGGAATAATACTCCACAGCAGAGACGAGAATATATACCGTGTAAGATAGTCAGCTATGCAAGTATTCAGAACCGGTTTTTTGTCTTTCTCTTCTGGTCACGTAGGTAAAAATCACATATTAGCAATTAGTTTGGTAATATCTACACAGACAAAAAACTACCAATTTAGTCTATTATATCATACAGGTTCATCAACTCATCTTTCCTGAAAAGCTTGACAGGGTTGAATCAACATAAAAAAAAGCAACCAAGAACGTTCGAAAGACAGTCGGAAAAGGGGGAGCGAAACGAAAAAAGATCAAGTCGTGTAACCCCTTTTTTTTTTGAACCAAATCCCCAGAGGATAGAATCCCAGATGCATCCGAAGTAATAGAACAGCATAAGCGAAAAGAGACGCATATGATGAGATGTTCTAACAAGAAGCGAAAAATAAATTATGTTTTTTTCAGGTTCCCATGCATTCCCGTGTGAAGGAATTGAATGTTAAATGCAAGAATAAATGTATATATAAAGAAATCAATAAAGCACAGCCACCAGTAGAAAACTGACTCGCTCAATGAATCCTTTTGAAAACGGGGGATAGATGAATGGGACGGACGTCGTTAAATGTAGAGATCATAAAATCATTTGCGCACGTTTTTATTTGCTTTTGCGTTCAGTCGTCGGTTCACCATTGACGAGAACCTTAGGAGTAGCATCGGTCTTGGAGACGGCAGCATCATCCACCTCTTGGTCTTCGTCTTCATCATCGCTTCTTTCGTCTCTCGTCACATCATCGAGTAAGTAGTTCTTCAAGATGCGGAAGATCAAGAAAAGCCAAAAGAGATTGACCGCCTGAAGGCTGGCAAGGAGACTGAACGTGATGATTTGACTGATCCAGCATTTATATTGCTGAGTCTCCCAGTTCAGCTCGTAAGGTCCCACAGTCCTGAACTCGGTCAGGACAGCCCAGATGATTTTCAAGTTAATGTAATGTCGCAGGTAGATCCAGATTGAAACGAACATGGCGAAATAAGGGCCCGTGATTGGCGAATCCAGATAATTTAAGGTCTTTGAGGTCTAGACGTTCAAAAAAGTTAGTGTGCGGTACGGAAGAAAGCGATCACAGCTCAATCATACCGCAAGGAAAAAATCTGAAATATCATGAGTGATATACACTGCTAAGCCCATATAGGTGAAATGAAAGCGGTAGCTCAAGAAAATCAGCGCGAGCGTAATGATGTGATGGCCGACAAGTTCCTTGAAGTCTTTCCGGGGTTTCTCCAACTGCAGCAACAAAACGATGGCTTGTTGAAACCAGTAAGCAGCCTGCAGTAGATAGTATGCCTTGAACTCTGCAGTATGCTCCCTGTGAGGAAACCCTTCAAACATCGCGGTGGTATTGAAATACCAGATGTTGGTGCGGCTCATGACCCAGAGACCGAAGGGGCCAAAAATAGCGAAATAAATGGCCGTGTACACCTGCTCCATGAAGCGCACAACCTTGCCCTTGCTGCGTATTCCACAGTAGATGGCCCATGGGCGAATCAGCCGTTGCATCAGGAATTCGCGGGTAAAGGAAAGAACCACGGTGTAGAAAGCAACGAAAGCAAAATCCTTCTTCCCTTTACCATACATCACGGGCTCGCCGGGATACTTCGGTTCGCGTGGATAAGACAAGAATATCGCGCTGTACATCGGGTTCGACTCATTGGGGTTCACGGCATATAGGGGGAGTAGGACCGCCAGGATGACAAGAGGCGTAAGCCATGTATGCTTGAGCGATATGTCCTTCCAGCGACGAAGAAAAGACCGCGACTTTCGGCGCTTATGGTGATGGGTTTTTGCAGACTTTGTAGAGACACCGCGCTTATGAGGATGGTGAGTTAGTTCGTCGTGCTTCCAATTGACTGTAGGAAAAAAAATTCTTACCTCGGAAATATCTCCATTCACGCCCATTGTTGAGATTGCGGGCGCACCAGTGTCGCCTCTGATGTCTGCGCCCAAACTCGACTTCCTTCGAGTAACTGGCATTGTGATAGATCAAGCCTAAAGCGCCGGAATATGTGAGACAAAAAAAATATTCGCGTGTATGGACTAGGCGTTCTTGTTGAGAAGATGGCGGTCTTTGGTGGCGGCGGAGAATTCTTGAACTCCTTTCTGAACGAGCTCCTTTACACACGATGGAGTTCTGAACCGACCCTTTGTCACGAAGGTAACCAACCGTGCGAAGCGCTGCCTAGGCGGAGGCCAAGTGGTGGTTGCGATCTGTATTCTCTCAGCAGGGCGAAGGAAGAAGAGAAAGTGGAAATTTAGCGATTGATCAAAATTAATATGGCCAGGGGTTAAGCTCCGACTTGACCGCAGACGGTAAGGCCGCCCCAACTAACCAACACCAACGATGTAATAATCCTCTGCTCCATCGTCATCTACTAATTTCCGGCCGCCCTACAAGTGTCCAACTTAGTTAACTACATCTGAGATAGCTTACTACACATATAGGCAGGGCAGCTAACTCCGTGTTACTTTGCTACTGCTAATTCACAGTGCGTACGTTGTAAGCGTTTAGATATAACATACTTGAGAATCCTGATGGATGAAAATGGTTTATAGTCATGAATATACTAATTACTTAGTTATCCCTCACTGTTTGTCATATCCTATGACAAGTCCACCGTGGGAATTTCGGCTATGTGCAATTTCGCGCTTCCATATGGTACTAATTTGGTTTGGAAAGAGTCTCCTATGCAATCTCTGTCTCCCTTCAGCGGCGGGTTTGGTGCATAACCGTAAGTTAGGTTCCATGCAATCTCACAGACAGTTGCGCTGATGGACACCGGCGGCGCATTAAGAGACCAAATAGGATTGGGCAAGGTGGCATCGGAACTTGGCGCATTGTACTCAAGCGTCGATGGATCAATAGCAAGTGCCCATGTTGATGTTGGGTAGATGTTATATTCTTCCGCGCCTGCGGGTGCATCAGGATAATTGGAGCTATAGGTGGTGTAGTTCTCTCCAGGAGCAATCGTGTAGAGGAATGGCCCGTGGTAAATAGAGACAGTGTCGTTCGCGCGATCAGCCACACGGATCTCACCCGTCAAGGAGTAATAGATGGTGGTTTGGCCTTTCCCTACTGAGATATGATGCAGTGAGGTGCCTGAATCGGTTTCCAATGCAGCGCTGGGCCCACTGTTTATAGAAATGAAGCTGGCTCCCGTTGCCCAACCGGGAACTCGCACATAAAAGTCAAAGGCGTCGCTGGCTTGGACAGTATACGTCAACTCATAAACAAATGGGTAGAGCGAGTCAACTGAAACGCTGACAGCAACCCCAGAATTGGTGGTAGTGTTCACCGAGGTCGGGCCCAACAAGGCCTGTGCGATTCCGTTGTCGCCCACACGAACATAGGAGTTGGAAACGAATTTAGGATAGCCCTGTGGATGGTTGACTGTACAGCAAGGGTAATTCGGTGCGAGCCCAAAATGCTGGCCTTCGTCATCCACGTTATAGAATGGAGATTGTGTGAGAGTATGCGATACTGGCTGGTTAGTCTGGGCTACATACTGATGGGCCCACCAGTTTGGTACCAACATCACAGGAAGAGCGTTGTACGCGACCCTCTCAGCGTTGTCTGCAAAGCCCGAATCACCCAATGTTTGGTAGAGATAGTTCAGTGAATAAAGACTTTCCACCACAGCACACAGCTCTACGCCACGAACAGGGCTCAGGCCTGATAACCGTTCATCTGCGATCATGACTCCTGAAGGTTGGCCGTGATATGTCAAGGTCCAGTTGACTGCCGTGCGCGACGAGTCCGCAATACTCTCATCGCCAGTAAAGCGTGAGACAACGGCGCCAAATTTATAGCCCTGGCCAACGTTTACTCCATGCTCGTACGCGTAATAATAATCGGTGATGTTGAGGGGCACATCGTCAAGATCCCCCTTGATATACAGGTCGTCGGCATACCAGGAAGACCAATTGCTTGCCTTTTCGTAGAGCAGGTCCATGCAGCCAAATAATACGTTGGTATCGTTCCTGGGATCATGCTCGTACAGCCATTGCAGGCTCACTATCATGTCGGCCGCACGGGCGCGAGGCCATAGATCATCAATAGGGGCGGAGGTCTGAGAAACATAGCCACGTAAATCGTCTTCAAGCATGGAATACAACAGATTCACGAATGTGTGCATGCTGTCCAAGACGCGTGTGGCAACATCTGTGCCATTCTCGGCCTCAACCAGTTGCGTTAAGCCTAAAAAGAAAGGAAATCGAGCCCAGATATTGCGCGCACTGACATTGGTCTCTGGGCCAAGCCAGCCATCTGCCTGTTGGTGCGAAATCACATAGTCCACAGACTCTAAGACCTGGGTTTTCAGTCGTTCATCATTCAAGGTATATGCCAAGGGCACAAGGCCATTGAACCAATAGGGGAACCCTTCATTCAGTTCGCTATACTCGTAGGTCCCGCCCAGCCATGAGCTGTTGCTCACGTACAGGTAAAAGTCGTGCTCATGACCCGCAAGGCCGTCACTCATCAATTGCAGCTGATCGTGTAACCAGCCTTCAGCCGAGATCGAACCCAACGGCAAGGGCTCCAACACACGCGGCAGCACTGTCGGGGAAAGCAACGGTTATCAATGCAATCCAGAATGGCATCCAAGCACATAATATGGCACTTTCGTTTTTCCAAAGCTCAAGGAGAATGAGGGATAAGGGAAGCGTACGTACATGAAGAACTGCACTCTGCAAGATGGAAGATTAAGGAGCTACCCAACAGGGCAGCAATGCCCCTTGCAACGTGCGTAGCCGACGATCTTGACCACATCATCGTCACAAGCGACGGTGTCCCGAGAGGCAAGACTGTGTGCTACGACAGGACGAGGAATGGATGATCGAAGCGACCAGCGGTCGTGGAGGGTTGGGGAAAGCGCCATGGCCAGAGCAGGCGCGGGCCTGTCGCGATTTATATTGCTTGCTGGCGCTGGACGTGTCGCTATCCACATGGAATGGAAGAGCAACCGATTCGATAGCCCGGGTGGATTAAGCAAGCAGGTTGCACGCCCATCTCGAGTCCTTTTCTTTGATGTTAGGGACGAGGAGCGCGGTGGACGCTGTGGTTGGAGGATCGCGTGACGATCGACAGGCGGGCTTTAGGGCAGAATGTGACCCTTGCGCTTGCCCAAACAGCCTCCTTCCTTCCTTCCTTTCGTGGCTCCCACCCCGCATCCGACCTCGTCCCCTTTCTGCGCTGCTCCCCTGGCTTCATCCCCCTTTCTCTTCTCTTCATCCCTCTTGAACCACGATGGCGAGCCCTTTCTCCCCTGCTTGTGGCTTGCTTGCTTGCTACCTAATGCCACTCCCCGCTGCGCTCAATGCTCCTCGACGCGAAAACAAACACCGACTGGAGGCAGCATGTGCACTAACTACCTAGTACCTGCCTAGCATACAATCACCCCGCTCGCTGAGAGTCTTGGGTAGACTTAGGGCCCTTCGCCCGCGGGTCAGGAGACGCAAAGACACGAAATCAAAGCAGTGTCACGGCCTACGTCACAGAGGAGCACGAACGGAGAAAAACAGGGATTATGCATGGATCAGGCGGTGAATGCCGTGCCATGTGTGTTGCGTGCATATGCCGTACACAAATGGGATTATTAATCGTTCCTGGGCGAAGCGGAAATTAAGTTATGCGGTGGCTGCTATGCTATTGCCGGCATGCTGGATGGGTAAATACCTAATACGACTCACCGTGTTTACCTCGGAAGGAAAAACCGGTCTTCTCTATTTGCCGAGCGCTTTATGCATAGTTTCTGTTGCATTTCGATCTACCATGAGACCCGATATTACTCGAAATTGGCACTCGTCTTGTTGCCTGCCTGCCTGACTGTTATATTAGAACACCATCACACAAGTCACGATGTGGATATCAGTTGATATCATCAGCCTCAAATACCCAATAAACATGCCATCGCCTGACTTGAAAAAGCCCACTTGACGTGCTTCCTAGATAGAATATCCTCGGCCGCAATGCTAGGGTGCTTCCCGACAGATTTATCTGCCAGGGCACTCCCATTCCTCGGACAATTTTGTCTGATCTATGGCAAGAGTGGTGGAAAAATGTCCTCGGATTTGGGGGAAAAGGCAATTGGTTTTTCTTTTCTTTCTCTTCTTTTTCTTTTTTCTGAATTTGGAGATTTTTTCTTTTCCTACACCGAGAGGTAAGGCCATGAGATGAGTATCGTTCGAGCGTTTCTGAATAAATTCTAGGTCATTCATTCCCATTTCTAGTACGAATGACAAAAGAGGATCCATGCAACCTTTATCGCGGCCATCCTTAAGTTAAAATACTACATACTATACGTGTGTAGGTTCGCCGCCACCTTTATGTTCGAGTGCAACCATTTTGAAGCGGGTGAATTAGGGCTTCTAGAGTTAGGGTTGGTTCATCCACCTACGCCGCCACGTAGTCAGCTCTTTGTTTGAATTTTATCATCGAAAGCAGTGCCTAGGCTTTACTTCTTTCCCCCTCACTGCTAATCAAGTAACAGCTATGATAGGTGCCTGCCGACATGATTGGCATCACTGATGCTGCGGTGCGGTTTTTAAACGGGGTTTGAGCGGCTTCTAACAATCAACGGCTTTTAACAAATCCACGCCTCTGCTGCTTTGAGAAATAATAAATAGGGTGTGCTTGGACCGAGTAGACATCTTAAGAACTCATATCATGACCATTGTTTTGTTTTTATCATTTGGTCATCATATTTCAAACCATCATCTTGAGAAGCCGTCCGCGTCAGACAGAACCACCGACAACAGTGAGATCCATTACAATACCTACTGCCATGTCCACGACTGAAGCCATCCGAGTCCCCGTCCTCATAGTCGGAGGCGGTATTGTCGGTCTCAGCGCTTCTCTATTCCTCTCCCATCATGGCATCCACTCCTTGCTCGTAGAGCGACATTCTGGAACCTCCATACACCCACGTGCTCGCAGCGTCAACGCACGAACAATGGAAATCTTCCGTAACATGGGACTCTCAGACATGGTTCGTGAAGCCGGATCCTCGCTCGTGCCTAGCTTTGGCATTCATTCGGGGACTTCGTTGAAATCCATCATGGACGCGAAGCCTCGACGGGAGGACAAGACGGCAGACAAACCCAAGATGAAATTTGTTTCAAGTTCAAAAACGGGGCCGGAGGATGGTATATTCGTGACGCAGGATATGCTCGAGCCCGTGATTTTGAAGGCTGCAAGGGAAAGCGGTGGCGATGTGAGATTCTATATAGAATGTATCGGCGTGGAACAAGACCAGGAGAAAGTGACTGCCACCATACGAGACAGAGAGACGGGTGACAAGCTCACGGTCATTGCGGATTATCTGATAGCAGGAGATGGAGCAAAGTCCCCCATCCGCTCACAGCTGGGTGTGTCGACCACCGGCTGCGGAGCCATTGGACATATGCTAAGTATCTTGTTTCATGCTGATCTCAAGAGTCTAGTTAAAAGGAGAGAATTCAGCATCTGTGTCGTAAATAATCCGGAAGTTGTTGGCTCCCTGACAGCTATCAACAACAGTGATCGCTGGGTTTTCCATCTGAGTTACGACCCTGCCAAAGGCGAGAAGCCAGAAGATTTCCCGCCTGAGAAATGCAAAGATTTACTGCGCATCGCATTGGGCATACCAGACATCGACATTGAGATAGTATCAATTCTACCCTGGGAGCCTACGGTTCAAGTGGTGACGAAACTTCAACACAGCCGAATTTTCCATGCAGGCGATGCAGCTCATACTATGCCACCGTACGGTGGCCAGGGAGCAAACACGGCGATCTCAGATGCGTATAACTTGGCATGGAAGATCTCTGCCGTACTCAAACATCAGGCTGGTCCCGGATTATTGCAGACATACGACATAGAGAGACTGCCCGTAGGAAAAGCTGCGGCTGAAGCATCGGCCACAGTTGCCGATGAGCGCGGTATAATCTATGCGAAGATCAGCTGGGGGGCACTAATGGGATATGCAAGTATCCTCCCGATCACGAGTGGATTTGGGTACGTCTACTCAAGTCAGAGTCCGGCAGTGGTGGGAGAGAGCAGATGGCCACTTGGAGGCGTAACGTGGAAAGCCTGGAGTGTCCCTTCGCTGCTCTTTTCCATGGACGGCAGACCTGGGTCTCGCGCCCCGCATGTGTGGGTTGAGAAGGATGGCAACAGGATTTCCACCCTTGATCTATTTGGAAAGGAGTTTGTATTGGTAGCTGGAAGTGCGGGAGATTCCTGGGTTGAGGCCTGTCAGGAGGTCAAGAAAAAATTCTCGTGTTTGGAGTTTACTACTTATGGTGTTGGACCGAAAGCTGAGATTGTCGACACGCAAAGGAGGTGGGAGACTGCAGCTGGCATCTCATCTACCGGGGCATTGTTGGTAAGACCTGATGGATACGTTGCTTGGAGGCAGAGGAGGGCCCCAGCACATCTGCAAGATATGCTTGAGGGCGTAATGAGGGAAATATTATGTCTTTAGGAATATCCTTCGGCTTGGGTATCGATTATTATAGCTAAAGATTTGTACCATATCGTATACATGAAACATACATCATACATCATTTACAATGCTTTCCCTGCTTGTACTAACGAACAAATGTCTCCATAAATTAAAAGGGTATCATCATTTATTGACATTGCGAAAAACGGGAAAAAAAAAGTATCCATAACTCATCTCAAGCAGTCAGCTCCCACTGTGCTATATAAGACCAACCCATACCAACGCGCCCTACTTGGGCTTGGTAGTCTTGCAGAGACAAGCCGCGAGCATCCTCACGAGAACCAAAGCTTGTGATATTAGCAATCCCCAGGTTTTGGCCGGGAGCACCTAATATCCTTGGGTCATCAACATCCACAAACCAAAGATCACCACCACCGTTTGGCCCAGTACTGCGTAGATAGGTAAAAGGTATTTTCTCATCTTTCCGGCCGTCAATGCCGTGAATGTCTAGGAAATAGAGAAATGGGGCGGTCTTCTTGCTATGTTTGGTGAGAGTCCAATGTTCGCACTTGAAGTTAAATTGGAAGCGTATTGGACCTGCCTGGTGGATAGAAATTTTCTTGCAAGCCGGGCGGAATGAACGATCTCCGAAGCCTTCCTCGTATCCGCTCACGAAAATGGTAGGCTGCTCAATACCAAAAGGCTTGTTGTGGTCTTGAAGAATGTAGGCCTCCCAGCTCATGCCAGGGCCACCATTGTCGGTATAGAACTGGTCCTTTCTCTCCGGGTAATGGGAAAGCAAGAACTCATCATTAGATTTGGTGAAATGCGTTGCATCGAGCCTCTGGATGTAAGGTTTCCCTTTTCCTTGTACGGCTCCTGCACCCCAACAAGCATCGATCAGTTTCCACTTGCCACCGTCAATTTTAACCACGTTCCATGCATGATTCCCTTCAAATGGTGGAATGCTGGAACCGGCTGCCAGTTGCGAGTGACCGAACCCTTTACCGTGGCCACCTATCACGAAAGCTTCAAGGCCCGCCTTGGTCGCAAGCGTGGCAAATAGACCAGCATACCCCTCACAAACCGCAAGGCCTGTAGCAAGTGTCTTTGCAGGAGTTGACGGTTGTACGCAGTCATTGAAGAAAGATTCAACATCGTATCTGATATTGTAATGAAGCCAAGTGAACAGAGCTCTGGCTTTGTCTGTCAGTGACTGGAATGGCGCAGTAAGTTGCGTAGCAAGCCACGCTAGGTCATTAGTAGGGAGGGACTGGCGAGGGAACTGCGCTGCGTGGTTATCTGGCCCGGAAAAGTCTCGACATATCATGCAGACTGTACTAGCAGTCGACAAGGAGCCGGCGCGATTGGCATTGAGCTTGGGCTTTGTTGCCTGTATCGCTGACAGATCGGGACGCGATGCTCGCGGTACAGCGGGTGGTACAGTTGGAGCTGGTTGGACCTCTTCGATTTCTTCAACCTCTTCAACATGCTTGCTTAGAGTTGAGAAAGATGATTGCCGTGCCTTCTCAAGGACATCGGCCGAAGGGGCAGGGGGTATCTTTCGTAGCGTTTGTCTAGCCGACTCGCCGCTGAACTCTTGTAGTGATTGCCGTGGTAAGTTTCTCGGTTCAGAAGACAATGTTCTCGCAGGTAATGAAGGGTTCGCAATCTGGTCTCTGCCGCGTGATGGTTCAGCTGAAGACGTGCGCGACGGTAGTGACGGAGGCTTCAAGGGCGCCCTGACTATTCTTTTGGCTTTCTCTGTTTCTGACGATGTCGATGACTTCGGACGTTGAGGGAGGCCTGGCCGGCTATTGTCGCGCACAGGAAGCGGCGGCAAGTCTGTTTCTCGCCATGCTGGTGCAATAAGCCGGTTCTTGCTCTCGGGCGTATTCGCCGTCCCAGAAGTAGATGTTGTGGCAGTTGTGCAGTAAGATATATTCGACCTCAGAGACTCCGAAGATGTCTTCCTTTCTGACTGCGCCGAAGGGCGACGGGGTGGTAAAGCCGGTGCAGATTGGCCGGAGTTCTTGCGTGCTGGCAGGGGTGGGGGCGGCGGTCTGGAACTATTTCTCGTCGAAGTATTCGATGCTGTTAGGGATCTTGTTGGAGGTGGAAGAAGCCCGTTCTGGCGAATGGAAGCAGGCTTGTTGCCAATTTCTTTGCTGTCAGTCACGGATCCGTTCAGCTCGTGGGGAGGATTGTTCACGGATTGGGTTCTCGAAGCAAAAGGCCGTGCAGGAGCACTACCTGGCAGCCGACCGACATGCGATTGGTTCAGTGCAGCTATGCGCTGTTGGATAGTTTGCGGTTGCGGTTCTTCGGCCATTCTTGGGATGATAGCGACAGCACTGTAGTCTGATGTGAGATGATGCACAGGACTATCTCGACCACGAGACGCAGCGAGGAACTCGAAGTCTTCCAGAAATCCCCGGCTTGAGAGTGAGCATCGACATATATAAGCTAGGGATCGCAACAAGGCTGACAGCCAGCTTCCTTGTGGGGGGTGCTTGGCAGCTGGATGTTGTTATTAATAAACATTCAGTCGCAGGAATGAGAATCGCACAGCCAATAATGGCCATGGCTTGCAGCAACAGCCCCCTTCTGAACCAGAACGAGCAGCCAAAAATCCATCCTTGCAGGGGACGAAGTGGGACAAAGCCAACCGCGGGACAAGAAACTTGGAAGCACCGCCCCAAGAGGGCAAGGCGTCAGGCACCGAGCGGCAACAGCCTCAGGCAGGCCACGCGTTTTTCTCTACTATCGACTATCGGCTTGCTACTCGCTGCTGTGGTTAGTTAATTGCTCTGCGAATCCTTAATTGACAGTAGGAAATTTTGTTCTGTATGAATTGTTACAAGAGTTGCACGCTCCCATATCGCCAGTCACGGAAATGCAATCAAGACAAATGATATGTTAGGTATGGAGATGACGCCTGTTCATCCCTATTAAAGGTTTAGAAAATAGAGACGTGACCTGAAGAGAGAAACAGAAAGAAGGAAAGAAACACATGCACCAAGTCTGACTCCTTAAAAAATTTCCGTGTCGTGAATACAAGGCAGAAAACTCGGGATGTCTCCAGTGCATAGAAGAATGCTGCGGTTTCATAGAAGAAGAAAGAAAATACGACAAGCAAAGAAATGATGATAGAGAGATCGTTATTAAAGTGCGTGAAGCCGTCCAGCGTACATCATCAACTCGTCTCAATATTGTGCCCCCCCCCCCAACCCAAAGGGTAGACGGCTACACCGATTTGTACAGTAGAAGAGGCTCCCCGATATTTTCAATCTCGGGGATGGTGCATTTGAGGTCGAAAGCTTTGCTGAGGACAATTTTGAAGATCTAGACATACCATTGAGTTAGACTGACATGAAATCGGGGAGGTTGTGGACTGTGCTGAGTGCATACCTTTTGGACATTGATACTATGACTCGTGCTGCTGAAAATCAGGCTTGCTCTCATAGCTTTGGCGTACCGTTTTGCCTAATCAACCGAGGCACGTGAGTCAGAAAGTACATGAAGATATACGGAAATGTCTTTTACATACCTGTAAAGATATCTCCTCTTGGTCCTCCCGCGGAAAATTAACGAAATGATCATACTTGGTGCCAATCAGAAATGGGATGGCGGTCTTGTTAAAACCACGACCCTGCCGATACCATTCCTTAATCGAGTTCAGCGTGCTCTTGCGCGTAAGATCAAACATAAATAAGATGGCAACTGCGTCGTTGCAGACCAGAGGAAGCATGTTCACGAACTCGCGCTGTCCACCTAGATCCCAGATCGAGAATGTGATTTCTGTGTTTCGGATTGAGATGGTCTTCTCCATAAAATTGACGCCTGGATTAATTGAGTGAGCAATCTGATTGGAAAATTATCATGGTGGTTTCACTTACCTAATGTCTGAATGTAGTCCTCGTCCCAGCTACCTTCAACGTATTTTACCATCAGACTCGTCTTGCCTATCTGGGCATCACCGACCATTCCGACTTTGATAACAACGCTATTCTTTGATGGTGGAGCTGGTTGCTTCTGGTTCTGCTCAGGCTGTGAGTTGGCATATCCATATCGTTCTCCTCCGCTTGACACGCCAGAGCCAGGCCGCGAAGCCGATTGTTGTGGATGTTGTTGATTGGACATGGTTGGTGAGCTGAACCGAGACGAGCTTTGTTCATCTTCGGCCGGGAAGTAGTTCTGCGATGCTGAGGTAAATTCCGTGGGGTATGTGGATTGCTGAGCTGGTTCCTCAGTGCTGAACCCAGCATTGTGGGTGGCCTCTAAAACGGTGGATTCCGTGCTCTCTGAAACATCCTGGTTTGCAGAATAGACATGGTCAGGAGCATCGTTCCGATCGTGCTCCAGCTCCAACGATGTTGAAGGAGCAACCTCTGCAGTCGGATTTAGATCCATTGTTGTGTTGTTTTTGATCGGCTCTTTCGTCTGGTCTGAACCGTGGTAAGGAAATCGGGAGGTCAGTCACGTCCAAAATTGCCGCCAAGCAGGCTGGAAGCGTCTAATGGCGTTCCTTATTGTGTCTCCGGATGCAATCGACGTCGGCGATGGGAGCGAGTGGAGGGCAGACAGAGCTCGAGGGGGTGCTTGGAGAATGAAGAGGGCTAGGAGGCCGAAAAGTGCGAGACTTGCTATCCCAACAGCTTCCAGTCAGCTGTGAGAAATATCATTAAATGAACGAAAACCCCGTGATCGGCTGAGAGTGTCCACCGACTGTGTCAAAGCGATTGTTGACTGATGCACCGCCTGTTGACGAACGAGATGAGGCGCTTCGGCGGGCTTCATTCGATGCGGCGGATCACTTCTTGCGCTAAGCCCCGAACGGCACTAGTGCCCCTCCGTCTTCCCAAAAAAAAAAAGTCCAAGCAGCCCTAAATTCGATGGAAGAAATTCTTTTTTCAAAGACTGCATCAGGATTCCCCCCCAGGAGTTTCCCTCACAACTGGCTCTAGCCAGCTTCGATTTCTTTTCATGACGAGCGTACATTAATCCAGTCATCCATCATGTCTAAACGCACAGCAGATCTCGACGAAGAGCAATCCGCCGCTCTAAAAGCCGGCCAGAGGCCTCTCTCCGATGCCCCACCTGACGAAGCCGGAGAATTTGAAGATGAATTCGAGGACGAGTTTGAGAGCGAAGATGAAATCTTAGAGGCCGGAGTGGATGGCCGGCCAGATGAGGAGAGGGAAGCTGAAGAAAAAGGTAATCAAGAACGTTGAATTGCTGCACAACAAACCACATGTCTAACCGTAGATATCTTAGATGCGATGGACGTCGATAAGGAAACATTCATACCAGGAAGAACCAAGTTGGCGCCGGGCGAAACATTGGCACCGGATCCGTCCACTTACGACATGCTACATACCCTCAGCACACCGTGGCCATGCCTTTCGTTCGACATCGTTCGCGATAATCTGGGGGACAACCGAAAGACGTTCCCGGCCACTGTCTACGCCGTCGCGGGCACCCAGGCCGAAACGCCTCGTGCAAAGGATAACGAGCTCATGGTGCTCAAGATGTCTGGGCTTGGCCGTATGGAGCGAGACAATGAAACGGACTCGGAGAGCGACTCAGACTCGGACGATGAGTCCTCATCGGACCCGATCCTCGAGTCCAAGACAATACCGCTTGGATCGACGACAAATCGGATTCGAGCGCATCAGGCCCCCAACCCATCGGGCGACCACACAAGGCCCCCGCTGACAACTACGGCGACCATGTTGGAAAACTCACAAGTAGTTATACATGATGTGACACAGCATTTGACAAGCTTCGACGTCCCTGGCACAATCATTTCCCCATCAGCCTCGAAGCCTATCTCAACTCTCCGAATGCATAAATCAGAAGGTTATGCGTTAGACTGGTCGCCTTTACAACCTCTGGGAAAATTACTTACGGGTGATAACGATGGCCTGATCTATGCTACGACCAGGACAGAAGGCGGTGGCTGGGTTACAGACTCAAGGCCGTTTGTCGGGCATACTTCTTCCGTCGAAGAGCTTCAGTGGTCACCCAATGAAAGGAATGTTTTTGCGTCCGCTAGTAGTGACGGCTCAGTGAAGGTATGGGACGTGCGATCGAAGTCTCGCAAACCCGCTGTAGACGTCAAGATTTCCAACACCGACGTCAATGTCATGAGCTGGTCCAGACAGACTTTTCATCTATTAGCAACAGGTGACGATGCCGGTCAGTGGGGTGTCTGGGATCTGCGACAATGGAAGCCCAGCACATCTCAATCGAGGCCGTCGCCTGTGGCTTCTTTCGACTTCCACAAAGAGCCGATTACGAGTATCGAATGGCACCCGAGTGACGACAGTGTGATTGCCGTGGCTTCAGCAGATAGCACGCTCACGCTGTGGGATTTGGCCGTTGAGCTCGACGTTGAGGAGAGTCGCGATGCCGGGATGGGTGATATCCCTCCGCAATTACTTTTTGTGCACTACATGGATTCTGTCAAGGAACTGCATTGGCAAGCGCAGATGCCTGGAGCGGTGATGGCTACAGGAGCTGGTGGTTTTGGGTACGTATTCTTCGTTCCTTCTCTTGTAAAGACATGATGACTAACTCTTCGTTTCCAACAGTGTGTTCAAGACTATTAGTGTTTAATGCAGATCGCCGCATGTACAGTGAAATATAATTAAGAGCATCAAAAGTTAGATTGAGCATGTCACACCAGGAGTTTTGATTTCAAACTGATAGGATCCTATGCTTGCTTGATGTCGGTAGAAATGCTATCAATGCACATATAAGAAATGTACCGAGACTTGATGAGGTGACGACGATGATGACAATGACGGACTATTTTCCTTGCATAATAATCTTCTTTGCGTTTACTACCTAGGTAGGAAAGGCAAGAACTGGGCTTTATGGTACGCGATTAGAGGATGGTAAGTCGAATGGAGACCACTTCATAACATAGAAAGACAGGAGCCAAGTGCAATGATACATTGTGATTTCCTATAAGGCTCTATATAGAGTATGTTGAATTCCAAGGTTCGATAGTTCCATAGACAGACGCTTGACCCTGCCCTAACCCTATATCCATGTATTTCTCGGTACGCCGTGGCCTACAAAACTAGCAATATTGAGTGGCGCAGTAATCATCACAATCCTCTTTGCCGTATGCGCTTTCCAAACAGATCCAAAACCTGGTTCTACTATTGAGTAAGTGGCTGTCACGAAGACGACAAGGTAGCATCGGGCTTGAACGTTTTCAAGAAAACGATCATCAATAGTTGGAGATAGGATGTGTAACTAAACTAGTCCTTGACTGAAATAACAACAAGGCATTCAACGCTCGGATCAACACAACTACAGTATGATATAATGCAGCTTTAGCAGACCACAGACAGGCCTGTCGAGGTGGCGACACACTCACTACTCAGTATGAAACATACCCAGGTACCTAACTTTGATTCTCTCGGAGGCGGCATGGGCAGTGGGAATACAACATCGACACTAGAGACATCATCCATTGCGAAAACAAGAAATACCTGTAAACAGTGGTCCACACACAGCTAGCTAGCTAGGTACTATCAACTTAGCAACGGCGGGAGTGTGCAGCTTGCATAAGTCTCTTCTATTCATATGTATCGGTAACCGTATGTCATTACCGGTAATTACGTGCTGCGTATTGTGGAGTTGCTCTGTCACCCCTGGTCAGGTGTTCTTGTGACCAGGCAGACCAGCCAATCATAAGCATCCAAGATTGTGGATTAGCCTGGGGCTCATGCCTGCATTGACCAATGACAAATGCCTAGGAGCGCCACGCCAGCGCACCAGGAGACTAGTGTATCTACTCTTGACTCTTCACACGTACGAAGTACGTACTTAAAGCATTATGCTGATAATTATCAACAGCATGCACCGTGCCAAGCTGCTCATTGGAAGGGGCGCAGTGCAGGGCCTGGCTGGAGCTTTGGGTAGTCATTGGCTCAGGGTATAGACCCTGCAACTTGAAATGCAATGCAGTCGCAGAGCAAAGCTTGAGCAGGCCCGTGCGGTGATCCGGGGGATTTCCTCCCGAGTCACGGAGCAAGACTGGCTGCATGGCTCTATCCGTACCTCCGTGAGGAAGCGGAAGCTATGTACAAATTTTTAAAAAAAAAAAAAAAAAAATTGAAGGGCCTGAGGAGAATAGCGTACTGTTGTCTAGGCTAGTCATTATTTTCGTATATTATTGTATATTGCCTCAGACGATCAGAGTCAAACCGAAACGGCAATTCAAACGTGGGATTTGCCGAGGGCAAATCATGTGCCAGGGCCATGGATGGTCCCATAATCGATCAATGCAGTTTCTGCTCCGAGCGGTGAACACTACTTCCGTCTTCGTACTCCGTACTCCCGCTGCGTATTAGTGGTGCGCTACGGAGTATATGCCTCAAATAATAATATTTGATATTATCATAATCACCCCCACATCGGTCAAGACTCCGTTTTCCAATATTGTACGTTAATATTGATACAGCTGGGTCCCTGAAGAGTTTCTGGCGGCATATACGGAGTACTGTTAGATCCCTGCGACGTGACAAGTCGACACAGGTAGTATCAAGTATGGAGTTGTGCTAGTACTAAAAAGCACTACTGACCTGCTTACACCGGGTTAAGCACTTGTATCAATAATGGACGATTCCAGGCCTATTGATTGTATATATTGGATCAATAGTCAATGGTACTCTTGGAAAGCAGAGATACAGCCCTAAAGCAGCGGCCCTAATCAAAGCCTCGTGACCGAGCAATGTCGGAGTATTCCGCTACACAGTTTCCGGCAACCCCGGATTTTGGTTTCGTCGGTGGTCCATGCGAGCTCACCACCATCATGGATGGTTTAGGCCATCTGCAGATCGTCGTGAAAGAGAGAATAGAAAGTTATGATGAATTAGGTCCGACCGCTGCTAGACAGACACACGGACAGAAAGAATGCAGTTTGGATTGGTAGTATGTAGTTACCATGTGGAACGCACTTAGCTTGCCCTGTATAATATCATCAAAGATGCTAGGATGTTATGATGCCGAATCTCACGGGAAAGCACGGACTTAGCGGGATATCTGTACGGTTGTATACCCAGCACCTGACCGAAACAACAAGAGGCTGTTTCTAGAACGGGAGATTTCCGGGGGAAATACTCCAGTGTGGAGAAAAATGCGCCCTTCTGATTGGGTCCCGCCCACGTTGATGTGGAGTACACCCAAAACCAGCCAGTTCCAAAGCTGAAAATCTCTCCTAATGAGTCAGTTAGGTAGTTGGCTGGTAACAATAAATTTCGTTCTCTTGATAGGTTCCAATCTCCCAGGCACATGGTCAGAAAACTTTTTCCAGGAGTAAGTACTCTTTAGTTTGTGCCAAGACGAGTGGGATTACCCCAGATACGATGAATTTAATCGACCCGCTGAAATAAGAAGACTCAAATATGCTTTTACGTTTGCTATCTGAAGCAATAGCCTGCGCCATATATATGCCCTACCTTCCATACGTAGAAGGATGATTTCTGATATATTGAGAACAACGCCCGTATCGCACTAGTAAGATACATTGTTTTAGTCTGCTCAAGCTATTTCACCAAGTGCTGATTGGCTTAGCCGAGTTCCTAGACAACTGCCACTGAAGCGATGAATCAGAAGTACGGAGAAATTGACCCAGCCTTGCCGGGTTTTTTCAGGCATCAAAACTAGTTGACGAGATCAACCTAATACGCACGGAAGGTTGCGCTCTCTATATGAGACAAGCTATGTTATTAGCCGCCCAGGTGGACATGAAGTCATCAATCTACGACAACGGCCATCTCATCTAACCGCAGCCCTAGTTACATTGCATAAAGATGCGCGGATTGATTCGGCCTGGGCAAGCTGATCGTCAGTAGACCTCGGCGTTTCCAAGTGCGTAGGGGCTAGTCCATTGGCTGCGGGGCCCACTAATACAGGTTAAGACGATAATCTACAGTACTAGCCGTAGTGTCCTGCCTCAGTATGTGACAATAGAGTGACTAGACAGTGCTTCTGTTCATAGAAAGCGATTCATAGACTATAGAGTATAGTTACCTGCGAGGAGGATGGAGGATGGATATCGGATAATCACGATAACAAGCAGGTACGCCGTTCCCTGGCACGTTCACCGGGGTGGCGCCGTCATCTTCACGTTGTGGTGCGTCCAGCCAATGCGAGATTGCGCTCGCTTACAGCACGCAGATGCATAAATTACGGGGTATGGGCACGTACAGAATACAATGCACATACGTGGTAATCCAGCTTTCTGATTGGTCTGTTTTCGAGACTTCCACGGATCGAGTGGAGAAGGTGGCCTTCCTTAGGCTTAGAGCTTTAGAGACTCCCGCCGATTAGTCGAGCGCTTTCCCCAGGGTGTGGGCCACGGGGGCAGGGCAGGCGTGGCATCTGGCCACTCACAGTGCTTCCTGTCGCCCTTAAGCTCCGTAACCGCAGCTAACGAAGCGTGTGGCTGCAACTGGCCAGTGGCGTTTGATCCGGTGGATATGATTGAACCCCTTCGACCAACTGCTGATTTGAGCGAATTAATTACCAGACTGCCCGAACCACGTACCGTAACTTACGCTGCTTGCTTTCTGCTTCCTGACTAATTAGATCGGGTTGCTTCTTTCTGTTTGCTCAATCTCTCAACGAACACCACCTCTTTCCTGCTTCAACCAACCTGCTGTGTCAAAGGTATAGCTAGCCAGCAGCTGTCTGAAGGATTTCCCTAGTCACTCGTTGGGTGTGAAGCTATACACACAGAGCTTCTTGTCCCAGATCCGCCACATTCTCTCACATCTAGCTAGCTAAGCTCATCATCGTGCTGCCGCCGCCCCCGGCCGAGGGCGAACGAGCAAAGTCAAAATAGAAAAGGACTACTTCCTCAATTTCGGACTATCCCAAGTTTCTGGTTGCAGAATCAAAACAGCCAGCAGCCCGAGCGCTATTTCGAAACTGCCTGGAATCCTGTGCTCCGTGCCCTCGCTGCTCCCCACGTAGGAGCTGGTCGATCCCAAAGCAACACCTTCGCAACAACTGCTTTGGATTCGGGCTTACTTTTGCCTATTAAAAGCTTTGCTTTTCTTTGGCTTCGTTGCTCTTTCTACTTCTGATTTATTATCACAACCCTTTCCACCGCCGTTTCTAATTATATAACCACTCCCCAACAGTTGGCCGAGTTAATGCACAGAGAAAGAGGGTCAGTTGAAGCTATATTCGTCATTTTTTCTCATCTTTTCGGTTCTTGCCGCAGGAATTTGGACAAGGCGAGAGCAAAATCGATTCCCTATGTATAGCTAATCCTGTTCTCGATGGCATGCTTACCGGTATCAATTACTGCACAGTCTTCCCGTACCAATCCATTCTCGCGTCAACTTATTGGAAGTCGCACCGAAATTGGTGCTAGAGCTTTGTGCGTGTGTGACAGTCTGTTGAAAGAATTTTGTTACATACGGATCACTCTCAAGCCTGCGTCTATATTGAAAGAAGTTTACTCTTCTCTGCTTTGTTTGTTAGAAGCAGGAGTCTTACGATAATTACCGTCGACTACATAATGTTGGGAGAGGTCATGATCTCACAAGACCCTACAGTAATCGCGCATGGCGAGAATTTACTTGCCATTCGCGAAATGCCTGGAGATACAGCCGGTATGTCTATTTTGCTAGTCTGCACAGTACTTGGGCTCTGCCTGAATTTACACACGCTAATTAATTCTTGCCTCTTGTTCTATACCAGGCATAACATCGCAGGAGAACTTGAAAACTGTAGATTCAAAGCTCCCTCAACCAAAGACTGACAAACCCCGACCACACGGATGCACAACTTGTGGGCGGTCATTCGCACGTCTTGAACATCTCAAACGCCATGAGCGATCTCACACAAAGGAGAAGCCATTTGAGTGCCCCGAATGCTCCCGCTGCTTCGCGCGGCGAGATCTATTGTTGCGGCACCAGCAGAAGTTACATATGACGGCAGCACCTTCTCGTCCACGAAACGCACGCCGAGAGAGTACCGGAGCTACAGGGCCTAGCACGACCCGAGTTCGAAAGAGTTTCTCTGCTGGTTCAACATCGACTAGCATGCGGCCGAGGGCGAACACTATTAGCCACATCGACAAGTCGGCTTTGGGCATTGTTAATGCTGCCAATGCCACTGTTACAAGACCGCCGCAAGCGGGCCACTCTTATCATCCTAGCCTAGGCTCAATATCCGGTGCTTCTAACTTTGAGACTCGTGGGTACAGCTCCTTGCATACTACTGCAAGCAGTCTGCCAAAGCTTGAGACATCAGGTATACCCATGGATATGGGTGGTGGATTGAGAACGGCTCCCGTTTACGGTAGCTTTGACCTGGGTCTCAGTGACGCTTTCTTTGGTGGAGGAGGAAGCACTGTCAACCCGGCCGAGCTTCATTTTGGCAATTCACCACAATTCGGTCATGAAATTTCGAATTCTCCTTTCAATCAAAACTTTCACCCTTTTGCTTCAATGCCCGATTCGATTTTGGATGAGGAAAACAACTTCGACTGGGTCAATGGCTTTGACACCACTCTTCCAATGGGCACTGTGAGCGACTCTGCCATTGAGGAATCATCGCCTTCGGCCATGAGCACAGAATCTCAAAGCAGAACCAGTGAACCTATGCTTGATGCCTCAGCTCAAATAGCATCACCTACCGGCTGGCAAACTCATTTCTCTACTTCACAGTCCATGCCTTTTACAATTGATTCCTCTTCCCCATTTCAAGAGCTGGGGTTTCCCGCCGTCGTGGATACGATTTCCCCCAAGTCTCTGATGACACCGATTCATTTTACAGACCCTTTTGCACCTAACCAGCCTGTGACTTCAATGAGTCAGTCGATGTTGGCAAACTATTCGCAGAGTATGTTCCCATCTTCTATGGTAGCCGACGGTGAATCTCCTAATCCTTTCAACGTTCCTTTCGCCAGTAGTCCCCTACGAAATCCCGTTCCGGCAGCATCACCGGACCCATTCTCAGACTCATCATCAACTAGGCAATCATTATTAACGAACATGCCGCAATCAAACGGTACATTACACCGGAAACCTTATCAAGCAAACAACGGAACAATCTACAATCGTGATATTTCTTCTCGTCCCACTATTGGCCTTAATAGTGCATATTTCTTACCAAGTTCTTTCGACTTGCAGCGTTATGTCCAAGCATACGTCGACTACTTCCACCCTCATCTTCCGTTCCTTCATATTCCTACCCTTGATTTTCAAAATCCAGATTTCACAAACAGTCTGCGTACCGCGAGCGGCCATCTCAATCTCAGTTCAACAGGAATTGCCGGGGGTGTCGGTTGTCTCATCTTGTCAATGGCGGCTATGGGTGCTCTATATGAATTCGATATGGCTGTGTCTAAGGATTTATTTGAATCTGCCAAGAAGATGATTCAACTGTACCTAGAAGAGAGGCGCAAGGCCGACATGTCCGCGGCTCTCAGCCGGTCTCATATAAGTCGCGACAATCCAGTCCACAATACGCCATTGTGGCTCGTCCAAGCTATGTTGCTGAACGTCGTTTATGGGCACACTTGTGGCGATAAAACCTCAGCTGATATTGCTAGCACGCATTGTGCTGCTCTGGTGAGCCTAGCACGCGCCGCTGAATTGACGCACCATGTCAATCCAGAACAACTTCCCCAGGATTATCTCAACAACAGTAAACAAAGCAACTCTGATGTCACTGATGGAGGTCAATCGGACCAAACGCCGCCTAAAGAACGCAAAGATTGGCTAGATTGGAAAATTGTAGAGGAGCGGAAGCGAACTCTCTTTGCTATCTTCACGCTGTCTAGCTTGCTTGTATCTGCTTATAATCATGCGCCTACATTGACAAATTCGGAAGTTCGCCTTGATCTTCCATGCGAAGAAGATCTTTGGGCTGCTGAGTCGCCGCAAGCGTGGAGAAAGATCGGCGGAGCCACAGCCGGAAAAAGAGGCACCTCGTTTTCCTCGGCTTTGACTACACTGCTCACCGCAAGCCAGCGGGCGAAGTTTGCAAGCCAACGAAGTCACCCATTGGGATCTACCATCCAAGTGGAGGACTTGCCCCAGAGCGATTTGAAGCCCAGTACCTTTGGTTGCTTGGTTCTCATTCACGCCTTGCATAACTATATATGGGAAACACGCCAAAGACACATGGGCCGTCAGTGGACTGCTCAGGAAACCGATGCCATGCAGGCACATATTGAACCGGCTCTAAGGTCATGGCAAGCTGCCTGGGCCAGCAACCCGCTGCACAGCCTTGAGCGACCAAATCCATACGGGGCCGGGCCGCTGTCTGCTGATAGCATTCCATTGTTAGATCTAGCCTATGTTCGGCTGTTTGTCAATTTAGGTCGTTCAAAAGAAGCGTTTTGGGAAAGGGACTGGAATGCGATGTCTGACGAACTTGCGCGTGGTGCCGAGATTATACAGCATGCAGATGATGGTGAAGTCGAGTCATTCAACCCTAGGCATCTAGATCTGATGCGGAGGGATTCTATAACCGATCTCGGTGTAGGGGAGCTCAACTTATCTGCTCAGCCAATCCATGAACGTGCTTCATCTCAGGCGTTTAGACCGATGCAATCGAAGCGAGAGCGACATTTGCGAAAAGCGGCATTCTATGCAGCCGATTCATTGTGCATGTCGGACCGATTGGGGAATACTTTTGCAGAGTGGACTTCGCGTGAATTACCTCTGCAGTGTGCCATGTGCTCGTTCGATTGTGCCCAGGTTCTTGCCGAATGGATCACAACCGTCCAAGAACGTGTTGGGCCTTACCTAGGTGTTCTCGGACGCGACGATATCGACTTGACTCAAGTTCCCGGTATTATGCTCCTGGAAGAAGAAGATTGCAAGCTGATCGACAAGATCAAAGAGATACTCGGAAGTTGCGAGACGAAGTTGCAGCGCGAGGTACAAAACACTGGTACAGCTCCAGCCTTCAACGTCCTGCAGCGCTTGCCTAGTGCAGTGGAGGGGGGTTATGGTAGCAAAATTCTAATGACTACAGCCACTCTTCTGGACAGGGCTGCAGTTTGGCCGAGTACGTTCCATGGAATGAATCTATTCTGTTTGTACCTATGAATGAATTGCTGACAGCTAGCTAGTCACGAAACTTATGGCACGATCTTTGGAAACACAAGCCACCCGGATGAAAGAGCGCGCTGAGAACTCGGTAATGATTGAGAATTGACTTTGAATAATAAGGACGGTTCAATGCTCCTATAATTGATTGCATTGCACACAAAAATGCTCGCCTTTTTTTAAAGAGAATCTTTTGTTTATGATTATGATGTATTCACAATGAAATGAACCCTGCTACGGACTATGTTACTGATACGATACCCATAGACTGAATGATGCTGACACTATTTTTGAGACTCATTACAAAATGTCTTGAAAGGGATGTAACGCTATTTAGTATCGCAGAATTCGAGCTTTATGACAGACGGTTTTTTATTTATTTCTTCATCTTGCATTGTGGATACATCTTTCCTCTCCATTTTCTTTTTTGCTTTTGTTTGTTTTTCTATATTCTTTGCATCGTCTTTGTATCTTCGACAAACAATGTACAGATCGTGTGAATCCATTTTCTTTCGACTTCATACCTAGGTATATGATGATGATATATAAATTCTAGGTTCCCAAACAAACGAAACATGAACATAATTCCTAGCCCATGGCGCTAGAAGAACTCTAACATAGCGACCTATCTAGTGTAACCTGTCATTCCTAGGGAGGTACACGTACCAAATTGCAGCTGACCGAGAACCCAATCTTACCGCAAGCCTTGCATCAGCTACCTCACTCACGGCATACTTGATGACGATAATAGATCTGGCAGCGCGATTAGGAGATTCAGTGGTTTGTAATAAGGAAGCTTACCTTCTCCTTTCATTATAGAGCCCGTAAGTACGTATCTACTCTATAATATCTATCCGACTTACTTATTCTCGCACTCTTCGACGTACCGACATCCCAGAAGCTTATCAAATAAGAGCAAATACCTAGGTATCCCGGTATGGAAGTGTGCGACGTTCGCACTGTCCACAATCTTGTATCCATCGCTTGCTTCTGATGATTCCCTCTCTTCCATCCACTCCGTAGTAAGCCCCTACCTAATATTGTCAATATGCTTTCCCATTAGACAATTCAACAGATCGTAGCTCTTTCCCGTTCGGAGTCTCTTCATAAGCTTCTTCACCTCTTCCTCGACACTCGATTGATTCTTCTTGCATTCACCCATCACATATTTTCCTTGCCATCTTCATCAGAGCCCTTCAGTCAGGACAAGATCACCAAGTCAAGTGGTGATTCAAACCCACGAGTTTTATCTGAGGCTATGCCCCATAAGGATGAACCTGTGGTGAGGCTCAGCTTTGGCTAAAATCAAGCATAATATACTTGGGATTAGATTTAGGCATCTATTATCCAACGTTACCTAGGCCAGAGGTTCAACGTATGTAGTAAATTTGATATATGTAAGAGTCATGAATATCTTCTCAAGTGAGGCGTAACTATATCGACGTAGCGGCACGCGACTATGCAACCACACTCACATAATGTGGAGAAAAACTTTTGCGTTGAACAATGTTGAAGCTTGGATCATTAGGGCTCTGTTAGTTAGGGCAGAAATAGACGGGTGTAGTAGTCTACTTTCCTTGTAGGTATCACTCATGTATACATATGTTGATTAAGGTATTCCGATAGCATGTATCTGGATGATATAGAGTACGCTATGAAAATATGTAGTGAAAAATACAAAGAAAGACCAATGTCAATACGCCAAACACTCCAAATCCTGCAATAAACAATTCAATCGAAGGGAAAAACGATGCACGAAAACATCATTCATGCGGCATCCTCGCATCCTTGCCATCCGCTGCTGCAGTCAACGGAATGACAGAATATGTCGAAGCGCTTGCTGTGCTGTACCGATTCACTCGCGCTCTTCTCTTGCGCATATAGCATTGGATTATTCTGTAGAGCGTGAAGCCAAGTGTGATGCCGCCGAGGATACTGAAGACTATTATTGCTCGCATCTCACCGGCGTGGTTCCAGGCTGCTAATTCTGCTGCTGCTTCTGCTGAGGCGGAGGCGGAGGCGTTTGAGGTAGAAGTGGATGTGGTAGCTGTGGTTGTGGTTGTGGTTGTGGACGCTGTAGATGTGCTGGATGTCGTGGCTGTGGTGGAGACGGTAGATGAAGACGCAGTCGTTGTGGCAGACGTGGTCGAGGCAGCCGTTACTGTAGATGCAGAAGTAGAAGTAGAAGATGTGGTTGCTGTTGAGCCGGAGGTAGTACTCGATGTAGATGAGGTTTCTGTACTTGACGCTGTAGAAGCAGTTGTCGCCGAGCTAGTGGAAGTAGTTGCGGAGGACGAGGTGGTGGTACTGTCTGCCGCCGTGGATGTGGTGGTGGACAAAGTAGATGCAGTATCTCGTGCGTATAGCTGTTCAGCATTCTGATCATAAACTGCACTGCTAACAAAGATGATGTCGCCCGATCTTCGCGGCGTCGAAGGCGACACGGCCGGCTTCCAAGGCCAGGCTGTTGTGGCCGAGGCCATGGCCAGAATCACCAGCCAGTGCGTGCGCATGTCGAAATATCACCAGTATAGTATCGTAGCAGTCTGTAGGTTCACTGCGAATACTCACTGAATCTATTTCTTTACGACGACGACCGACGCCGCACTTTGTATGATTCTGGCCACGGCACATCCTGCTGCAAAGCCATGGCCGCGTGGATACTGGCTGCCGTGGCTGAAGCTTTGCCCTGTCAAGCGTTTCATGTCTCGTACTTGTCAAGCTGGCTTACGCGGCAAGGCTGTTTTGGCAGCAACAGAGTGCAGTCAAAATCTGTGGTAACTTAGTTACCCCATCAGGCAACGTCAGAGCATTACGCGGTCCCAGCCCTAATTCTTGGCATATTTCTTTTTTTAGCCTATCAAATAGTGCCTTTTTTCCTAACCTCCAAACTCTTACCACATTTAAACAAAAAAAGAGTCTATATAGGGTCAGATATGCAGCTGTAACAGGACCCCTGAGGCTGAGCACTAGAATATAGCTATGTAGTATGTGGTATATGGTGTAGATCATTGCAAAAAGTTTCTTGATTCAAATACGCTGATAAAGATAGGATAGGATAAGCGACATATTTTACATGATTGGAGAAAAAACATAAGCCTCTCTATAGCGTAAAATATACATAAGCCTTTCCTAAGTGAATACCACTCACCGCTATTGGATAATTATATGCACGTAATGTCATGAGATGATCGAAGTTACAGATGTATCCTGACAACCGAATAATCCGGCACGGCCTGTCGACGAAGATAGGCTATTTCTCGCTTGGTTCTCTGCGTGACCTCACCCGTCGACTTTAGGATCTTCGTCTGACTGACCTCTGACTCTGGTGTATTGAGTGAAAGAGGAAGCATTTTTCCGTCTTCCTCGCCTGCTTGGGGGAATGTGTACGTCTCCCAGAGTTTGCCGTAAGAATCATATTCGCGATTAATGCGGGCACGACTGCCGTCTTTGATTGCGGTGTATTCTCCATTGACCTCTTTGCCACTCATAGTAACAGTAGACGTGGTTGTTTTGTTTGCTGCGGCTGAAGATGATTTTGATTTCGTCAATCGAGACCCGTAGCGGATAAACTCGCCTACAATTCCCTTCATGTACGCTGCCTCTTCGATGCCTGCTAAAGCTGCCGAAATTTCCGACTGCATATGCGAAATCATTTCCGCTTCATTGACAGCCGCGCCGGCAAACTCGACTGCGGAAATCCAACCCGATGGACCAATTGCATCTACACTGGCATTCATAAGATCAACAATTGCCTCAAGCGACAGGGGAGGTGCCGCTTTGATGGCTTCCAGAGGTATCGGTGCTTCTTCGGTGAAGCGTGCTGTGTACCCGCCAGTTGCAAGAGCGACACGAAGGTGGTGGACAATTGCGAGGGTGTCGGTGTTGGAAAGCGTTGAGCGTAAGCATGATACCACCTGGTTTGTTGGATAGCTATGTAGCTTTGACAGTGCGAGGTTGAGTCCTACGAATGCATCCTCCAAGGACGTCTCCGTGGAAGAAGACGATGATATAACCGCCTGAGGGTTCTCATCAGTGTCATGAGATTTATCATCAACTTTTATATCTAAGTCTGCAACTTCTGTGATAGTCATGGTCGCTGGTTGATCTAGCGCTATTGAGTGTGTCCGGGCCGTATCGAGGAAAATTTTCAGTGCCTGCGCAAGCTCTCCCCGCTCGAGTGGAACTGGTCCATTTAAAACGAGCGTGAGGGCTTTGAGTGAGGTATCAAACTCCGCAAGAGAGCGCACAAGTGTGCCAGGCTCGAATGGCGGCAGTATCTGTGCTCTGTTGTCCCGACGAACAGCGATATCTATGTGGTCTATGGAGAAATGACCCGTCTTCACTAGCCACTGGCATGTCTTCTTTGGCCATATGGCAACCTTCAAATCCGAGAACCCATTTCTGGATTCCTGTGCTTGCACGGTAAATATCTGAGATAGAATGTAAGAGATTTTCTCCGGGTGCACAGAAATTGGCGATGAATGCCACCGGGCCGAGAAGCCGAAATGAGACTCAACAGCGTTATCAAAAGAGGTCGCATCCTGTGCCTTAGATGCTGCTTCAAGATTCTTTTTGAAGGTGGTCCATTGATTAACCTCCTCTGGCGTTTTGAGGCCAAGAGAGACGGCCGGGTCATTGATGTCCAGGGGTGGAGAACCCACACCACGTCCAATTGCATTAATGAGTAAGCCATCACGTTGACGCTTGACGGATGTTCCTCGCATGGAATGTATCGAGGACAAGTCAAAGGCTTGAAGTGTGTTCTCCCTGATAGCCAATGCAATTCCTAATTTAGCGAAATATCCCACGAACTTCATCGTCGCCTTGGAACTATTGGTCGATAGTTCATGCAGAGGAATACTACGCTGAATCGAAGAGTAGTGTGTGTCGTATAAAGCGACCAATGATTTCCCAGCGCCAATAATGGAGTGAGGCGAAATACGCATTATGGAAGAAAAGTCTTCATCCTTAAGTATTAGGCTTGATGAGCATGATGGTGGATATTGAGATAGATCGTAGTTCATGTATCCTTGTCGGAACGACAGGCCCAGTCCTGCAGACCCAGGATGGAAGGCCCACTGTGCCTCTCTCCAGTCAAAGTTCGTCCCTTCGAGGCTAGGTAACTGCACGGTGTTGAGGTGGTGTAGCTCGTGAGACCCAGCAGTTGCAGTTCCTGCAGTCTCAACATGAGTAGTGACAGAAAACATATGAACTTTTACAGGCTGCAGGGTTGACCCCTGTGAGCTGCCTGGCTGGGAAACAAGCAAAAGCACTGGAGGAAGATCATTGGCAGAAATTGAAACATCGCCAACAGCTAGTGTGGCAAGATCAGGACGCCGCCTAAACAAAGTTCTTCTAGCATCATCAAAGTCGACAAGAAAAGCAGCCGAGGTTTCATGATCAGAGTCAATGCTCCACCTCTCGGTTTTTAGATCAGATGCGAGCCTTCGTATTTTTCCATTCTTGTGCACCACAAGCACATCAAATGGGTCTTTTGAGCCACTTTCGCCTGAAAGTCGTGGACATATTCCCACAAAAATAACAGGGCTGCGTGAATCCTTCAAGGTGTATGAAGCAGAGGTGATGACCGGAGCGGAAGTTGCTCCGGGTACGGTCTCCTCAAAAAAGCCTTTAATTTGTCTCTGTGGTCGTCCGACTGCGCAATAAGTGTACCTTTTCACTGCCGAGGAATCCTTGTCTCTCAGACGGATAGAACATGGGTGGCAGGAAAATTCAGATTGCGGGGGAACGGCATACGACGTGACAAGCTTGGGATATTGAACCTGAATCATTGGTTAGTAGATGATGAGTCCAGAAAGTAAATGGATAATCCTGACATTATAGATGTTCAGTCCTTCGCCGTCGACAGCAACCACGACTTCATATCTTTTTCTCTTCTTCGACTCGACGAGGCTGAAAACTTCACCGATTTGGGTTTTCCCAGTCGAAGCTTGGAGAGGGCGAGGTAATTGAGTCAAAACTGAAGGAGGCGGAAGATCCATGACTCTTAAATTTGCATTATTTGACAGAAGGATCTGAATTCCGCAATCTTCGTCGCAAATCTAGAGCAGTTTCGTACTGTTCTTACATGCATTAAAAAAAAAAAGGTCGCGGAGATTGAGTTACGCCGGCTGCCAGACCCACAATAATGCACTAGCCGTTATAGGATTAGCGGGTGTGGCTCCATTGCCCGTCGCGGTGACGCGCTTCCGCTTAATTAACTGTTTTCGCGTTGATTGATTGTTCTTTCCTGTCGCAAGACTACCAGGGAAAGTGGCTGGTAGATTCAAATGTTTACTCTACTCTTTCCTTCTTCGATAATATTCTACTTGGCCTTTCAATAAACTAAGTTGAGCAGTTTCAGCATGTACATGCTCAATGTCTTCAACTGTTGCGCATAGGGTCATGGACCACGGAGAACAGCAAAGAGTTCACCCATTCTTCGGAAATTGTGAGAATTGCCGGATTTTGCTGGAGATTCTTTATCGCTGATTGTGTTCTTGAAAATAGTTACCAAAACGAGTCAGGCTCCGGATCCAGCTCTCCCAATTTCGAGCCATGAGACAAGAGCAACTGGGCATTGCCAGGCACCTCCATCGCAAAGCTCTGGTTCAGATTCCCAGCAATCCCAAATTGGATTAGACTCCCTGGAATCCATTCTTGAAGAAGACCCCAATAACGACAGGCGAAAGCGCCTAAAGACTTCTACGCATGTGACATCCTGTGATGTTGAGACTGAAGAGCGGACGCCCACTCGAGCTGACGATGCATCATCAACCTCCACGATTACCGCAAATAGAAACGTGGACTCAAAGGAACAAGTGTCGCCTCCGAGAAAAATATTGAAGCTTAATACCAATGGGAAACTACTCAGCTCTCCGCTTGCCCCAAGCTTGGAGAGTAGCGTCAACAAAAGACCCCCGAGCAGAAGAAGACCGCAAGTGAAAGGGAAAAATAGCAAGAAGGTCGCCATCAAGTACCAGAAGGGCTCTAATATCGGCAAGAAGATCGACAACATAATCAGCGGCAGGGAACGACATGGCGCTTCGCAAAGGCCAGCTGTACAACTTTCCGTTTCAGTCAAAAATGAAAATAAACCTCCCAAACCCACACATCCCTTCTTCTTACTGAAAAAGCCCGCATCCAAAGTATCAGCGGAAACTACACCTACAGTGACAAATACAGTAAACCAGCATGACTCCACAAAAGCCGATGCGGAAATTCCATCTTCTACAAAAAGCTCATTCTCGCGGTCGCTCTTTGCCAAAATACCCGACATGGTGCCCCCCATTTGGCCGCCAAAAGATCTTGTCCACATGAGAGGATCCTTTCTTGAGCACAGCAGAACTTCGAAAGACATAAATTTGACGCAGAAAAAAAGCAAGCAACGCGCCGTGCACATAGATGAGGCAGAAAACATTTTAACGTGCGAATCTCAACGAATTCGGAAGGAAATGCATTCAGGAATGTCTCCTCTCAGAATACCGACTAGATCCGTTGTCAGTGGCCAAACTCTACAAAAGGCCATGAATAGCCAGTTATCGCACAGAGCGGAATCTAATTTTCAACATGGATCTGGCTACCAAGGCGAAGCCGGGCGAGCTCACCCTTGCATCGCCAAGGTTTATACCTCCATTGGGACTTCGGTTACATCATTTGATAGCGGGGGACGCGATTCTGTCCAATGGACACAGAAATATGGCCCTTTGTGTGCCGAAGATGTCCTTCAACCAGGTCCCGAGGCCCGGATGTTACGTGATTGGCTCAAGTCACTGATGGTATCATCTGTGGATTCTGGAAACAAACCTACAAATAAAAGCAAGAAGAAACTTTCAGGCGGCCGCAAATCGAAACGACGCAAGACTGCCGACAAGCTTGATGGCTTCATTGTCTCAAGCGAGGATGAGGCCTCGGAAATGGACGAGCTCGTTGATTCCGACGAAGATGAACTAGCTGGTGGCGATACGGTGTCCTCTAAGCGTACCGTCGTACGAGTTGGCGACTCTGTTGGCAAGTTCAAACAAGGAGAAACCGGTCGAACGACGAATGCAGTCTTAATCAGTGGTCCGAGCGGCTGTGGGAAATCGGCATCGGTCTATGCTGTTGCAAAGGAACTCGATTTTGAGGTCTTTGAAATCAATAGTGGGACTCGCCGAAGTGCAAAAGACATCCTAGAACGCGTTGGAGACATGACACAGAACCATCTTGTCCAACTAGAGGGAAAAGAAGATGGATCAGGAAACGACATCCGTCCCGTAGACACCGGAGCCCTCGATGGGAGACAAAACAAAGTCAATATGTTTTTCAAAACAACAGCCCAGAAAAAATCAAAGTGTGCCCAGAAGAAAGCGGGGGAAAACACCTCGCAGGATTCCTCGAATCTATCGTTTCGACCACATAAACAGTCATTGATTTTGCTAGAAGAGGTTGATGTTCTATTTGACGAGGATAGACAGTTTTGGATTGGAGTATTAGCGCTCATTGAACAATCTAAGCGTCCTGTGATAATGACATGCAACAACGAGGATCTCGTTCCGCTTCAGGACCTCTCTTTGTATGCAATTTTCAGATATCACGCACCGCCTCCACCTCTTGCTATTGACTATCTATTGGTTATTGCTGCGAACGAAGGTCATATGCTGAAACACGAAGCTGTAAGAGACCTCTATTTAGCTTCGAACAGAGACCTGCGGAAGTCCATCATGGAATTGGACTTTTGGTGTCAAATGGCTGTTGGTAGCGAAAAGTCTGGAATTGACTGGATTCTTGATCGATGGCCGGAAGGTTCCGACCTTGATACCAATGGTAATAGACTAAAAGTGATAAGCCTGCATACATATCATCAGTGCATGGGTTGGTTCAATCGTGATGTTGTCGTGATTGACAATGGTCTGGCTAAAGAGTCTGAGCTATTACTTCAAGGCAGAAACTGGTGGGAGCTCAATTTCGAGACGGACGGCAAAGACACCTGGTCGTTAGATTACTCTGAACCTACAACGCAAGATCAAAGCCGAAGTCACCTTGACAAAATGCAGCACGCACTGGTGCTGGCAGATAGCCTTAGTGCTCTCGATATTCTTTCCCACAATTGGTCATTAGACCAAAAAGAGGCAAGCAAAAAATTCCATGCTGGATTATGATACATGACTGATCTTTTATAGGATGATCTTGACAGCACTATCCCCAATATTTCGGAGAAAGAAAAATCGAACTACCAAGAAGGCTATCCATTATTGATAGCTAATCGCAGGCCTGAATATACTGGAATTGCAGCTGATATTGGATCAACATCAAATGTGTTAATGCGGCACATGGCAATGGGCGTGCAATCTCTGCATGACGACATTCTGACCACCAACCGTGTTCTGGCAAGCCAATATGCAACCAAGACCGCTCAGTTTTCTTATATGGATTACTTGGAGGCCTTTGACCCTATAATGCAAGCAAATTGCCTTGCCTCACAACCAAATGGTCGCATAGCTCTGTCATTCGAGAACGGCATGGCCGAAGATTTAGCTCCCTATATTCGGTCCATAGTAGCCTTTGATTTGCGCCTTAAACGCTATCGTGACGCACTAAGCGGACTTACGACACAAGGGTCAACAAGAAGAAAGACGAGAACAACAAGAGCTAGTCGAGCTGCTCTCGAGGGTGGGAATAAATCCAACACTCGCAGGGAAAGATGGTTCACATCCGATATAAATCCAAAACGGATCCTTGCCACGTGTCCCAAGAGTTGGGAAGATGCTCTTGCTCGAGAAGGGCATTTGACCCTTCCTTCGGCTGTGTCTGACAGCCAAGCAGCCAGCCAAAGTGACTCGGAAAGTTCCCAAAGCACGGATGCTGAAGCAGAAGATGGGCAGATATAGCCGGAATGTACCGAGCCCAAAGTCTGGGCATGACTACCCTATATTTACGCATGTTTGACTTGCATCTCAACCCATATACGTATAAATATGCCCAGTGACGAGAGGGAAATGAATGTATTCTAGATAATCAGTACTAGCTAGCTACATGAATATATAGCTTAATCATCCTTGAACCGAAACAAGCACCGCTCCGCAAATTTCAATTCAAGCTATGATCGAACAACGATAAGATTGAAACTGGTTTATAGACTCTAAGACTACCTCCAGGCAGCTGAACTCTAGACTAATGTCGAGAGGAAAATATCGACGATATAACTGGCTTTATATAGCGCTTGATATGGTTACATATGATGAAACGATGTGAGATGTTTATAGCCACCTGCCCGCGTTCTTTGGGCAGAGATGGCTTTGATGCAATTCCACGTCGGTCCAGACTGCGAATGATAGGGCGCCGTGAATCCCTAGCGATGCCAAGGCACTAACTCGTCGGTCCGTAGTGGGGACCACCAGGACGTATGTATTGTAATGATCGGTTGGTTCGGTACCCTGCACCGCGCAGACAGTGGCTGAGTCCGGTAACATACGGCGTATTGCTGTGTAACACACAGCCCTCCGCCCTGGACCATGTGATATGGCGTGTCTTATTGGCTACATCTTGGAGCATTGGGCATTCGTCACGTGCGCCGTCCTTGTGCCTGCGATTCCCCCCAATCAACCAGCCCGTCATACATCATGCACCCCTATACCTCGCTCGTTCTGCTTTGCCCTGCGCCTTGTTGCCTGAGCTAGCATCCCTTCGCTGTATGAACTGTTCTCTCTTGGATATATACATGATAGCAAATGTATAACTTCTCTTTCCATTTCTTGTGATCGTTACCACTAATTCTCCGGCCGATCCGCCGACAGAAACGAACCCCCTCTCGACTCAAGCCTTATATCCGCGCATCTCGGCCATTTTTACAATCTATATACTCCAGCTTCTGTATGAGTCGTCTGCGAATATTATCACACACGTACACACCGGATCCGCAGAGGAGTTGTTGATCTAATACGACTCATAATCGACCGGCTTCATTGGTGGTTAGCCAACCGCGAGTAACTTGCAGTTTCTTGTCTTACTTTTTGCTATTTCATTGGCGCCCGTCTACGATACTTGTTTTGTCGGCTACTAGGAAGTTTTCTTTTTTTGCTTCCAGTAACAGCATTATCACGAGCGCCGCGGCCGCGGCTTCGTCTATCCCGACAATTCTCATTCCTATACAGTGCAGCGGTCCGTCGGATCGTCAACCTCTCACAATATGTCGATGTTGAAAACCCAGTTTCACGATGATTCAGATGCGGATGATGAATACGAGCGCAGCCTCGCGTCTCCTCAACTGCCTACGGACTCGGAGATATCCCCCACCGACTCAGACTCCTTGTCTACAGAACATACACCTACGACGTACGGAAATTTGGGGGATGACCATGGCTCTCTACGGACAAACATTGACGAGTGGACAGTGGAGGAATGTGCAGATTTTGTGGTTAGTCTAGGTCTGCGGCAGTACCGGGCTTCTTTCATAGGTGTGTGGTCGTTGTTTCTTGTGCGTCCTTATCCGCCATGTCTAACAAGATCTGTACTGCAGAAAATGAAATTGTTGGGGAAGCTCTCATAGCTCTCAAACATGAGGAGTTGAAAGAGATGGGTATTGCGAGTGCTGGACACAGATTAACAATCTTGAAGGGTGTATACGAGACTAAGGTGAAGCACGGAGTCACCATAGATCCCGACCATTATATTGCACCATGTAAGTATCGAGTACCATGAATAATCAAGTGCAGCAAGCACGTTGATTGACATTGTCCTCACAGCTGCGGACCACAATTTACATGAGCCAGCAAATTACGGAGATATTACTCGCCTGGCGCAGTCAATACGTGCGCGCGATGAAAGATTAAGTGCTGTCGAGGCAGAATTGAGAAGAGTGTCAGAGGACTATCGGAGATTGCGAGAGGAGCTTCTTCCCATCTTCAAGATGGCTAAGGACCGTTCTCAACCCTTGCCATATCAGCCCGCCGTGCAGTCCGGGACCACGTCAAGCCCGGAGCTCTATCATGAAACACCAATGATTGTATCCCCTGGAAATATCCGCAATGAGCCTTCGACATTGGGTAGATCGCTATCTAGAAGAGTCTACAATGGGGGCACTACTCCGAAAAGCAACAATTCTCCCACACATATACCACAGTCAATCCATGAAATGCGTTCTTACAACGATGGCTCTAACATGGACCCTTCTACGGCAGCTATGGCAGCCTCTACGCACCTGACAGCATCTATGAATGGTGGCGCTCAACCATCACCCGGTATTCCATCCCCCACATCACCCGGCCAATTCATGCAGCAAACGCTTGGACCTCGCTCGTATGTAAGAGATGGCAAGGGTTCCGCATCCTCAATCCGGGCGGGATACGATCACGAAGAGCTACCTCAACCAAACCCTACACCGGCGCCTGGTGCTGGTTCACGGAATGAATCGAGGAACGAATCTAGGAATACAGACTCGGCAGCTCCAAGCGTCGAGATCTTCAAATCGTTCCGAGTCTCCATGGATGATCCTTGCCACAAAGTTCTACCAGCAGCTTTGAAGAAATACAACATCAATGCGGATTGGCGGCAATATGCTCTCTATATAGTGTACGGCGATCAAGAGAGATGTCTAGCGCTAGATGAAAAACCCCTAATTCTTTTTAAGCAACTTGACAAGGAAGGACGAAAACCAATGTTTATGCTTCGCAAGTCTGCACCAACAGAAGGCACGACGCTGCCTTATCCCGGGTCTGTGGGCTCTGCACCCAATAGTGCTGTTTTTGATGGGAAGAAGGGTACAGTACCCGGTGGCGTTTTGTGAGAGGTTGAGTTGATAGGGTAGAGAGAAGTGTAGAAATAGGTACCTAGGTATATTATTTGGTGATCTATGATGCAATCTGTATCATTACGCTTTCTATCTAAGTACGTACAACTACGGATTCACATTCATTCTAGTTATCTTGACAGAAATTTGTTCGCCCTGTTTTGCTCCAAAAGACGTGAATACTTGCGAATTTTAGAGAGTAGTACCTTGCAGTGTATCACATTGCCTAACTACCTGTAACTACTTAGTCGTCGTGAGACCAGAACTGTACAGAAACAAAGACAGATTCTCAGCAAAGTTCTAACTATCATTTACACATAAGCCGATGAGGCAATAGCAAGAATAGCTAACTATGTATATAATGAATGCAAATATATGTATGTACCACGAAAGGCAAATCGTTGCGAATCATGAAATTGCATGCGCAAGTTCGCAACTGCTTTGCAGGCGCGCCTCATTTGGTGGGGGGAAAAAATGAGAAGAAAATTGATATCACCGAAAGAAAAGGAACAACAACAAAAAAAAAAAAAACAGAAAAATCTTCATCAAACACAAGACTGATCAGTGCCTACCGCGCTCTCCGCCCCAAGAAACCCTTTGACGATTACCGTGACTATACGTGCTTCTTGTGCCATTCTCTGACGACTCGGAGGTAATCCTGGAAGGGCGAGTACCATCCGCGAATTTAATACTACCTCGAACGTAGCGAGACTCGCCATCTTCTTCGCTGTCCGGCTCTCGCACAACGGTAGGCTTCGGCATGCGAGGAAGACCAGCACGCTCTGCTTCCTCGTCGTCGTTTTCTTCGTCTGGGGCTTCAATTTCGCCTAGAGCTGCGAGACGGCGCTTTCGTTCTGCTGGCGTTTCGCCCGTGTCATCAGCGTTACGAAGAGGGACATTACGTGCGGCGGTTCTAGAAGCGGCTTTTCTGACGGAAGGTGGAATGCGCTCCGTGCCATCGTCTTCGGAGTCCCCTTCTTGCTCAGTAGGTGATAAAGCAGGTGAAGCGTCGCCGGCAAGTCGTCGCCGTCGTTCATTGGCATTTCCTGAGAACTGCGCCAACGTACCAGCAACATCATGAGTAGGGATATCACGCAAGGACTCGGAATCGGTGTCGCTTGCATCATCATCATCAGAGTCGTCGTCCGATTCAGGGTCTCCCAGCATTCTCGGGCGGTTTTGACTTTCATCAGCGGCGCTTTCTTCAGCGACCTTTTCCTCAATTCTGTCCTGTGCTGCCGCTTCTTGACGGGCTACCTGCTTAACGACCTGCGGGGCATCGGTTTCTTCAACCAAATTGCGACGCGCTTTTGGATCTAGCCTCCTGATTTCATTGATAAAATCATTTTTGCTCATCCGCTTTCCTTTGATTCCTACTCCTTTCTGTTCAAGAGCGGGATTATGAGAAACAGTGAATCGCAAGCCATCATCCTCATCATGACGAGAACTTGATGCTTCGCCTTCTTTCATTCCAACCCACGTACCCATTCTGGTCAGACCTCGTCGTACCTGTGACTCAGCGGCATTGGCAGCCGGAGCAGCTTGGTCTTTCTCTGCAGAAGGGATGGTGTATTTCTTGATAACCTCGCCATCTTCATCTTCGACAATAATTGTATCTCCAAATTGGTATGCATGGGCGGATTGGCGAGGTGGCTTCGCAGGTTTGGTTGTAGATGGCCCTGGCTCCGCAGACGTATCCTGCTTTCCCCAGCCGGCCCAGGTGCCGAAGCGCTGTCGCAATGAGCGAGAGGGATGACCAGTTTTCTCTTCAACCTCTTTCTGAATCTCTTCTCCCTCTGTTTTCTCGTGGGGCTGGGTTCTGGACTTAGCATAATTCCCTGATTTGTCTGTTTGAAGCTTCTTGTGCTGTTCCAACACTTGTTGCCGCTGTTCTTCAGGAGACTCATGGGTGATATCTTCGGTCTTTAAGACGTTTCCTTCTTCGTCTTCAATGATGATTTTGTTGCCCTCTTGGTAGACTTCTATCTCAGGTTCTTGACCAAATCTGTCACGCTCCGCCCGTGCTGGAGATCCTTCCCGTTCAATGCGTTCCCTCTCTTCACGTTCCTCTTCGCTCACCGGAGGAGATTCTTCAGGCTGTGTCGTCTTTTCTTCAGCGGGAGAGGTGACTTCGGTGCGTCTAGCAGGCATAATAGCTGATTGACTAATGGGACCACCGACATTCGACCTGCGCATACGTCGCCGTTTTGGCCGCAAGCTCTGTGGCCGCCGGCTACTGACACCACTAGATTCATCATCTCCTTCTCTTACACGACGCAAAAAGTTCCCGGGCATACCAACTGGTGGCAGCATTCCAGGGGGATAGTCTGAAGCCTGGTCATTCGAAGCTTCCGAATCTGCCTTTCGGAGGGATAAAGAGCTCCTCGACAAGGACTGCACACGAGGAAGGCGATTCATCCATGAAGGGCCGTCCTCGTTTGCAGTGGTATATGACAAGGTGACGGTAAGGGTATTGATGCGTTTTCCGAGCGTGAAAACAGCTATAGAAGATCCGTGGACAACGATAGATGCAATCACAAGGAAAGTGGTGATAGGCCAAATCAACTGCACGAGCAAATAATTAGTCTGACCGGGGCCTGGCAGATCAGACTCAGCCTCTGGTTCTGTGGTGTTGTTTTCAAGTTCAGCTCGGGCCAAGATCGCGGCAAATATGGCACCGACGCCAATTGGTCCAAAATGGCCAGCAAAGAGAGCTTCTCGCCAAGTCTTTATGTCTGGTATGATTGGTTTGAGCATCATCATGATAGGGATTCGTCGGAAGAAGATGACGAGCAATGCAATAACGACCAGTCTCCATGGAACCAAACCAAGGTCTGGCATGTTATAAGAACTCCAGGGTATAATTGCACCGAAATAGACAAAATAAGCCAGATTGAGAAGCAAGTCAATGACGTTGGAAACGTGAGATTCTTCAGTCTTGGCCGTGAACCATCCGTCGTTACTGAAACCAACCCCAGCAGCGAACCCAATAAGGAGATCATCCATACCCAGCAGACTGCCCGAACCAGCGCAGAACAGCGCCAGAACGAAATAGAACACTAGAAAGCTCTCTCGATCGATCAAATTCTTCTTCTCGGCGAATCTGATCATATGGCGAGCGATATATCCGACGAGGAAGCCATACACAGCACCAGCGACACATTCATAGAGAATTGTGTTACAGATCCAGTGTAAGGCAACTTCATTGGCGTGTGGTCGATATCTGATGATAGATAGGGAAAGGTAGATGAATGGAAAAGCCATCCCATCGTTGCATCCAGACTCGGCGGAGAGAACATCTCGCAAATGTTTGGGCACTCGTTTAGCAAACTTGCCCTTTCCGACAACCGAAGATGCCAGGACAGGGTCAGTCGCGGTGACACATGCAGCGCATGCAAGACTTTCAAGCCACGACAGCGGCGGAACCAGCCACCAGATGAAAAGGCTCGTTGCGAGCCAACCATACGTCATCACAGGAACCAGGAGAAGGAAGACGGATTTCCAGTGTCTCTCCATATAAGATTTGGGTAATTCGACGCCAACAGCAAAGCATTGGACCACCAAAACGATGCGTGAGCACTCCAGTGTGATTTTATCCACATTGCCCCATGAATCTGGATTAAAGAGATTGGCCGCATAGGGACCAAATATAATGCCACACAGAGTTGCTACTGTTGCTTCACCTATATAAAGCCTCTCTTTCACGAACAGTGAACAAAGCATGAAAAGACTGGTAAAGCCTCCTAGAATGATGTAAGCCAGATGGGGCTTATCGATTGCAAGTTGATCCCACACCATGTTGTCGATATGTGCGGTGAACCAACAACCCCGGCAAAGAAGATAAGAGAAGAAAAGAGAGATGTAGAAGGAGGTCGGCGGCCTCAATCGACCGTTGGAGTAACTGCCAGGTTCCTTCCCACTTCACTTGAACACTATTTTCTCGGGACTAACAGTGCAAAAATCCGAATTCCGGCGTGGCCTCCGAGTCACCGTGACACTCTTCGGCATATCTGTAGCTCGGAGCCACGTATTAGACGGCGAGGGAGCAGGGTACAGAGGCGGTTCGGTGTCGCCTGGAGTCACAGGAGGCTGTCTAGAGAGAGAGGAGAGATTAGCGGATAATCCGGAAGATTCTGAACGCGAGGCGGACAAGACGCCAAGTCGGGCAGAGGGGACGAGGGAGGGCTGTGCTTGGGGAAAGGGGGGGGATGGAGAAGATGGACTAACTTAAGCAGGCCAACAGAGCCTCCAACGTTCGCGATAGAGGAGCGAGAGTAATTAGTGAGGGAGGAATCTTCTGCAGAGGACGAAAGGAAAGCCTTTTAAACGCTGAGCTGATTAAAGTGGGGAGGGTGTCGATCGAGGCCCGCTGGGTGAGAGGATATGGCGCTACAAGAGCCCAAGGCAGATGCAGCGCAGCGCAGAGAGCAGAGAGTAGAGAGTAGAGAGCAGAGAGCAGAGAGCAGAGAGCACGACGGATCACAGCAGAGAGAGCATTCGATGGTGAGGTGCTGCTGCAGGCGAGGAGGGAAAGCGTCGACTTGGACGCCACCAAGGGGGGGGGGACTGGCCTGGATTGGGACTTCGGCGGAAGGGCTCTCCTCGCTATTTAGTCCTGCTGCGGATTAGGGGGAGAGGATCGTTGCGTGCCTGGCAGAAGCGATATTCACCGCCAGCATCGTCCAGAAGCATGCATGCGTTCACTCACTCGCTCATGGCATGGAGTCGCATGCACGCGGGTTGCCGAGTGCCGAGCCTTTTCTTGGCGGCGAGGCGGGCGGTAAGCCAAGAGCGGAAAATATCAAATCGTCCGAGTTGGGACTTCCTCTTTCCAAGCCTCCGAATTTCCCCGCGAACGCTCGTATTTGCCGTGACGTCGTCACTTCGTGTTTGATATTGCGCTCTTTGATTCCACTCACAGATCAACTGTCAAGTGACGAGGGAAAAGGAAGAAGGAAAAAAAAATGCACTCACCCTATCGTCCATTCGTCTGCACCGCGCATTCACAATGTTCTCCAATTGAGGGGAAATGCTCAATAGTGTGCAGAGAAGAGCAGGAAACAGGAGATGATGCGTCAAATCCCTGCTGTGCAGAGGCACAGACACAGCACATGAATGCGGCTACAGCGGCTAAATGCCATATTGAGCCGTATTATTTCGATTAGGTACCTATACCTTACTCGCTTTGGTTTGGTTTCTCGAGAAAGTCGGAGTAGTCTGCATGTCCTAAGGGTTCTTCCCCGCAGATTTACCTCGTCGCTCACGCCCTGACCCTGACCCTGACCCTGACCTGGCTATGGCTTACGTGAAGTCAGTCAAGGTCTGGATGCTCGCTCGTGCCTTTGAGTGTCTAGGATGCTAGCAGCATGTTCACGTGTTCACGCAGTATATGCTACTTACTGTAGTTGGGACTTTGTGCCTACAGTAGACGCAACGAAGTGGGTGATTTGGTCTAGTGCGAGCAGATCGCAGGCCTCGACCCGTCGATGGTCAGTTTCCACGATGAGGAACAATCTTGGACGGAACAAGAACTACGAAAGACATTGTGGAGTATATACGGAGTAAACTGCAGCTCGTGGCTTTGCGTCAATATACGTGTTCACCTCATTTTGATGTGTAGATTGAAAAAAAAAAAAAAAAAAAAAAAAAAAACCTCGATCCACGAACACGTTTATTAACAGTGTTCGATGATTTTCTCAAAGATCGAATACATTCTCATGTGGATTGTGATGAGCCAATCACGCATAAACACAATTATATCAAGTTTTCTCTGCTACAGCTGCTCGACCAACAGGAAGATATTCGTTCAAAAATAAAAAATAAAAGGGCTGCACTGGAGCAACAAGCCATTGCTCGGTAAATGTATAATGAATCTGATCGATCAATCACGGAGAAAGACAGCAATACGCTAGGATTGCATGCAACTGATACTAAAACCAAAACAAACGTAGAGTAACATAGGTAGCTTAACTGCAAGAGGACCAAAAGAAGATTCGAGTCCGTTAAACAATCATATATCCAATAAAACGAAGCAAATTATGCCGGCATTGTAAAGGCAAAAAGCAAAGCGAAAGAATTTCTAAAAAGTGAAGCATAATATGCATCTGCATGCAGTGTGACCACGTTGCGGAGGTTGTATGTATCCATATCAAACACTGGCGATTTCATAGTGCAGGGTTAGTCGCCATTGGGCATTCCTTCTACCTCCTCGCTGAGGACTCTCCAGTTGTCTGCCTGAAGTTCTGCATACTTGACTCGCTCTTGGCTCCAGTCCTGGTGAAGCCGGCTGATATGGTACTGGCTTTGTTGAAAGAAGACAAGTTCGTCGCGTATACATTCTTTGATAAAAACGCCACGTGCATGTTGCTGTACGATGGATTCCTTATCCTGTTGCAAGGAAGAAGAAAAAAAAAAAAAGAAAAGGCGCGATTAGCTTGATGCCACCCAGTGTGTGCATATTCATTCTATTCATTCCTTTCTCGCTTACCTTGAAAATTGACTCCTCTATTTTCTCAATCTCTCCGGGTTTGACCATTCCCTGAGGACGGCTCCTCAAATCCTGTAGCTTCTTCTCGTTGCTCTCAATACGTTTTTCCAACTGGGGAATGTTGTCCTTGGCATAACGATCTCTTCTGTCGAAAAGATCCCGCACACTAACAACACAATCTCGTTGTCGCTTAAGATCCTCCAGCACTCCATCCGACCACGCCCTTGCCTCGTCTTCTAGCAGACTCTGGCTGGCAGAGAGGTGTCTTGCCGTCGCGTTGATACCCTCATTGAGCAGCGGTACATCATTTGTATCTACGGCGTAAGTACTCTTCGTTGCCTCTGTTAAAGACTGCAAGGCCAAAGAGAATCGGAGATGGTCCGCAGCCAGTCCCTCATTGCGCTTCGCCAATCGCTCAAGGAGCGTACAAAGGTTAATGAAGATTTCGGCTGAACGCTTCACGCCTGAACGTACGGTATCAAACATCTCATTCAGGGTCGATGGTAAGGAATCTTCAAGGTCAGGTGGCAGGGTTCTGCCTGCAAACTCTTCTTGGACAGATATAGTCGCCTGCTTGCGCCAGACTGAGAGCTCCTACGTTAAACTCAGTTGGGAGATCATACAGATATAGAAGCAAGATGCAAGAAGCTTACAGTAGGGACCGTTAGGAACATAACCACGAGTTGCTCCTGATTTAGAATCGGGTGTCGCACCAGGGCGTTGGTGAATCGTACGAGTCCACGGCGACGTTTCTCCAGGAACGAAGTTGAATCCGCTGAAAGGTGAGTGCCATTGACTTTATCAAAATAGAAAAAAAAAAGGTGAGCTGGATCTTAGGCTATATGCACAAGAACCCTGTACGTACCTGCAACTCTCTTCGGAGGAAGAAGCGGCAATTGCCGAAATGTATATCGCTTTTGTAGACAGTCGAGGAGCCATACAAAGTCACTATAACGCCTCACTACCGAGCTACCTCGGCGAGCAGACTTCACTTCGTAATTGCGGTGTTGAAACATGAACAATCCCTCTTTTTCGGGTAACAATGTGACTGTTACCACTTCCTCCACCCCCAAACCCGTCATTCGACCACCCCCTAGGGCACGATTTTGTGAATCAGATCCATCTTGTGCATTCCCTGAGTTAGAAAACCCCCCCAATCCTTGCTGACCAGCCGAGCCAAACGCGGGAGTTTGAGCATTGTTAAACCCCTCCCAGCCTGAGCCAGAGCTTCTCGGAGGCCTTTGTCCGTTTGACTGAGCTGTGCTTCGCGATTCACTTGTAGCGGTTGCGGAACTAGCAGCCCATCCATTTGTGGAAGAGCGGACACTCCCGAATCCATTAAGCGTGGGTTCGTTGGAAGAGAGGGCAGTGTGATTGTGCCCGCGGTGAACGTCTGGACTACCCCAAGGGTCTGTTTCTGCACCGAAAGAAGTACGTCGGGGCGTCGAGGCTATTGCCTGTTGTTGCGGTTCTGATCGCAGTGACTCTTCTCCTAATTGATGTTGCTGTGAAGGAGCGGCGGACTTGGGGTTGGAGATTCTCAGATCGTCCAAATATGAAATCTTCGGTTGAGGCAGATCTGCAGGGCATTAGTAAAGTAGACGAATGAAAAAGAAACGCCATAGCAACTCTAGAACATACTGTTTCGTCGTTCATCCACAGTATCAAATGTGAGGTCCTCGCCTTCCTGAGCCAAGCCTATTAGAGCTAGCAAGACATTGAACTCGTTCCGACCCAAGCCATCGGATGTTTCCTGGCCCCCAGGGAGAACCAAATTCAATATCTTGGCCTGGTCAGCCGCAGTCAAGCTACTGCTGGATAGTATTTGCCGAATCGTAGTAAGACCAAGACCTGCGCCTACGCGGTCCCGCGCATCCAGGATCAATTCAAACGCATCTATGTAACTTTCCGGCACGTCGGACGCAGGAAGGAGAGTCTTGACAGGGTTCTGTCGTCCAATTCTTTTGGGCGTAGGCATATCCCACGGCGAGTTACCAGCCGGGCCATCGTCTGCGAATAATGCTGACCCGCCCTGATTATGTTCGTCGTCGAAAAGAGAAGATTTGGACAAGCGAGAGGGGTTCGCCTGTGAAGAAACCTCGTCGGGCGATGTGCCAAAGAGAGACATGGTGATTGATTGTTGGGTGTTTTGATCGGGGAGAGAGAGAGAGAGAGAGAGAGACCTGCGTCACCGGTGGAGGCGGGAGTCCCTCGCGACTTATCAGTGGCACAACGCGCAACACCGACAGAACGTTGGCGCCGCGGATTGGCTCTGTTTGGGGCAGTCTATAGGGTCAGAATTGGCTTCCTTGAAGGGTAGCGAGCACCTACAAGATGGAACAATCAGGTTATTCGCACGAGCTCGGAGCTGGTGGTGAGTGAGGTCGTCGAGCGGTTAGACCGCGGCGCCGGCGCTAGCAGCCTAGATACTTGATAGCAAAAGAAGGAGAGCAGATAACGCAAGCTAGGTGCTCTGGTCAAGCATGGCACCGGAGTAAAACAGCAGAGAGATTGCCTGTCCGCGGTAGAATCAAGCAATTGTAGTCCAGCCCGCGGGTGGTTGCCTGGCTTGCTTGCTTCGATGGCAAATGCTGAGATAACCAAGTGGCTAGATTAGCGCATCTTCCGTAGGCAAACTTCTACATGTCCTACGCAACTCATCGTGAACTGCCAATGCCCTCCTCACCAACGCTTTTTAAATCCGGATTGACCAAGTGGGAAACAATGCAGCCTCACCCGCCTTTTTCTGGAGGCGCCTCTCTCTTTTGATCCCATAAATACGGCACGTTCTCTCTGTCGGCGGCTGCGTACTGCACGCTCCTCAGCGTTTCCGCGCACCGCACCCTTCTCCCCGCCTCCTATTGTCTGCGTCTGCGTCGGCATCTACAAGACAGAATCTATATACGGCGTCCTCATAAGACAGGAAACCCTGCATAATGCCTAGCGAGACCACCGTGTCCGCCGAGACCTTCGAGTCGGAGATCTATAACCGTCTGTTGGAAACATCTACTCTCGACGACCTACATGCAAATCTCCTTTTCTCTTTACAACGAGCCGGCTGGGCCGAGCGTATCCAATCTCTTTCTCTCGAGCTTCTTCGCGCAGGTCGCTGCACTCATTTTGACGACATGGTCGACATTGTCGTCACGCTTGCCACAGGACAAACGCATCCTGCCGTCCCCGAGGCCAACAACAACAGTAGTAATAACGCCAATGCCACGGCTAATGGCCATAGCGGCACGAATTCTTTCAATGGAAACACCGCGAACAATTCAGAGTCGTTTTTTAGGGATATCGACGTCCGAATACCAAAGGAGATTGTTGAGCAAGGCGTCAGAGCTCTGAGGGATTCGATACGACCGTTTGCCGTCATCGAAGACGACGAGGACGGATCCGAAGCCGATGGCGGTGGTAGCCATAACATTGTCGGGGCTAAGGAGCTCCCCAATGGCGCCAAAAATTCGTCCAAATCCGATAAGAAGCAGAATAAATCGAGCAAAGACTCGGCGTCGACTGGGAAAAGTAACGACGCAAACACGAGCCCTACGAAGAATTTACCCAAGGACAAGAAAATAAAGCCTGCAGGGAAGGGTGCTAAATAATCAGCGTGAGAGTCCGAGTGGCGAAAGAAGTCTCCTAGGACCAGCAACTCCGTTATCATCATGAGGTTTTTCTTTTTTTATTGTCGAAGAAAAGGGGTTGTGCTCACGGAATTTTCAAGGCATCTAAACAGCGAGTTCGCATTTTGTTTTACATTTTTTAGAGCGTTTTTTTTTTAGACAAATCATGGCTTTTTGATCCATTTGGTTGATTGACTTGAGGGCGTTGGTGTCAAATGTATCATTTACAATGTGTATACTAGGATTTTGTACGGGTATGTCTATACCTACGACGATGGCCTTCTACTTCGATTTAGTTTGTGCGGCAGTAGGAAAGTCTGCCTGGTTCTATATATATCTTCAAATCGTGATGCTGCATACAATGAAGATGATTTAGAAAAGCCCCATGAGGGCTCCTTTTTTTGGTAGCTTCCTGCGCTGTTATAAATACATTTGTTCAAGAATGTAAATAAGACGAATCGTATTAGCATAAGAGGCCCAAATAACTATACTAAACTAACTAACATGCAAAACCACTTTTATGTCGGGCATAATCATCATCTGTCCTTCCCTCGGCCCGTGTAGGTAGTAACTCCTGGAATACGGTATCTAATACCTTTTCGTAATCAGCTAGGTGGTGTCGATTTTTGGTAATTTGGAAGGGGGGGTTTTTTTTTGACTTGCATTTCGTAGAATTATAGGCGTCAGAGAGTGATGCCGCAAAGCTCACGTAAACCACATAGGTCTTTTCACATCTTGCTATGGACTGCACAACGAAACTTGTTCCAATGCCACTTGACCCTACAATTGACGTATAAGGACCCATATATGCTCCTCTGTCATGATTGCGGTAGTCCTGGCATATTACATCCCAGACAATCTCAGAAGCAGAAAGTCCATCCAAAACCGGCTGCTATTCTTTATGGAAACTTCGCTCGATTGGGCGTGTCTGATCCATCGTATATCGCGAAGATCGGTCCATCGTCAGTGGTGCATATTCTCGTAAGACTGTGAGATATTGTGGATTGTGACGTCTGCGACATATGGGGTCCTTGGCTTCTCCTACCAGGCGAGTGTATCATACTTTTGAGGAACTCAGTTGGGAAATCTGCAATCTGTTTGTCCAGAGGCATGTCGGTTGCCCATTCTTGCTCTTCTTGCCAGGCAGCTTTTGGAACGCAATAGGTATTGTAGAAGGCCTCGACTGTTTCTGCTGAACGCCAGTCATTGGATCGGGGATGTCGTAGTAACGACGGAATATTAAACAGTAAGCCACCAAAAAGGTTCCCCTTAATGAGGCTTCTGGTAATAGTCATTTTTATGCCTCATATTCCGCTGTCAGGTAGTGATTGGGGTACCATGATTCGTGCTCTAATTATAAATTTGATAGCGGAACTTCAGGAAAGCAAAGGGGTATAAATACCCTCGTGCAGCAGTTAGGCAACGATGTGCTAGGTAGGTACTTAAAGCAGAAGAGGTCGATAGGGGGCAGGGCAAGGAAGATTTTTCAACTGGAGATCTGACAAACGCGCTGTTTGCTTTGTCCGCCCTATTTCTTCACCGGATTCTCCTGGGAATATCCGGTAGATGTCTACCTAAAGTCTGTAGGCAAACGTTTACCTAGACTTTTTTGCCAACGTTTAAACAGGGAATTACTTAATAATTATGCAAGCAGTAAAAACTCGCATTGGTATTTTCTACTTTGATACACGGGAAATCCCCAAGACTCAAAGCTGCGACGGTTCAGAGGTCTGTTACGCTGCGCCGAGGGCTTTATTTAGCCCTAACGAGCGGCTCCGAAGGTGGGAATAGCCTCACGTCGGAGCCCTGTTTGCGCACATAGAAAATCTCTTCATGAGAAGCCTGGCATCTAGCTCTTCTTTATTTTCTCCCTTGTGCTTAGTATGGTTGAATGAAACTCACATATAACAGTCTCTAAACTAAAATAGATACCTTCATACTCTGAAGAGCTTCTATATTATAGATACAACATACAGAAAAGAAGACTGATGTAATATATGATGTTAGAGAGGACTCTAGAAGTTCCATTCAAGGAAGAAACAGCGAGGCAATAGTTGAGTTCGCCTTTCCGGATTTTCCTCAATCAAGAGCCAGAAAGACGAAATACAACAATGCTATTCCATTGGTTAAGAAATTCTCTGATGAGCCATGCGACAGAAACTGGAAAAGCTGAATATCAATGTCGATTTCTTGTTTGATCTTAGGAGTGCTGTAGCAGAGAAAAGTCCACTTCCAGGAACAGACATCAATTAAGCCTAGTCCTATACAAATCAAGAGGCCAGGATGAGGTCGTGAGGAACTGGGGAGGAGAGCAAGCGTTATTGATAAGACCGCAAGGCTCTCTCCATGGCTACCTAGGTATATGCATACAATTATGGGAAGATATCCTTACTATCGCGATTCAATTGTCGGGAACTCATCGACGACAATCGAAGAAACAATCTTGCAGGTCATCTCTATTTTAAAATAGTTTGCTTTGAAGATGTGTAAGGTACAAGAAAAGCAGAAAAGAAGCGACATAGGAGAGATAACACAGATAAAAAAAAAATTAAAACCTTCCCACGTTGATCAATTCTGATCTGCTGTATCTCATGCATTCATTGATCCACCTCAACAAAATATCGTGAAGGGCAGTTAACTAAGGGTAAAAAAACTCTTAGTCATACAGACTGTCATCGTTGCCTGCATCACCGAAACCATTCTGTGCACCACCTCCACTGGTAACCTCCTCGGCGGTTGGGAAGCGGAAGAAAGCACTGCCACCAGAGTTCTTCATGCTCTGAGCAAATGCTTCGTATCGACGAATTTCAACATCGCTGACGGATCGTCGTGCAGAGGCCATTGCCTCCTCGAAGTGGGCACGGGTAAGTTCGGGAACTGGGTCTTCAACTTCCTCGGCTTCCTCCATCTCAACATCCTCGCCAGCAGCCTCCCGTTCCTTCCGACGCTCGATATCAGCAGCAATGGACTCTTTGATGGCAAGCTTCACAGCACGCTGGGTGACGAATCCAAGATCGGCACCAGAGAAGCCATGTGTCTTGGTTGCAATGAAAGCAAGGTCGACATCGGGAGCAACAGGAGTCTTGCGAAGTTGAGCTTTGAGAATACCCTCTCGGGAAGCTTGGTCTGGAAGAGGAACGTAGACCAAAGTGTCTAGACGACCCGGTCGACATAAGGCAGGGTCGAGCTGTTCAGGTCGATTTGTAGCGCCAATGACGAAGACATTCTTCTTGGAAGTCATTCCGTCCATCTCTGAAGTTGATTTGTCAGTTCCGTATTTTCTCGAGGTATCCAGTTGATAATTTGTTTGAGGGGCAACTCACCGGTCAGAAGCTGGTTGACCACACGGTCAGACGCACCACCAGCATCTCCAACGGAACCACCACGTGCCTTGGCAATGGAATCCAACTCATCCAAGAAGACAACGCAAGGAGCAGCGGCGCGAGCCTTGTCGAAGATGTCACGGATATTGCTCTCGGATTCTCCGAACCACATACTCAATAGCTCAGGGCCCTTGACGGAGATGAAGTTTGCAGCGCACTCGTTGGCGACGGCTTTAGCAAGCATCGTTTTACCGGTACCAGGAGGCCCGTAGAAGAGCACACCACGTGAAGGCGAGAGACCAAACTTAAGGAACTTTTCGGGATGCTCAACTGGGTATTGCACGCTCTCTGTTTTATATGTCAGTAATCAATGGGTAGAGAGAAATGGAGAAGGCTCTCTGCTTACCAATAAGCTCTTTCTTGACCTCTTCCAGACCACCAATATCTTCCCAGCGAACGTTTGGTACCTCCACAACGGCAACTTCGCGGAGAGCAGATGGGTTGGAAACACCCAGAGCAAACCGGAAGTTCTCCATGGTAACGCCGAGGGAGTCCAAGACTTCAGCATCAATGGTATCCTCATCGAGATCAATGAGGTCCATCTTCTCACGAATCTGCTGCATAGCAGCCTCTGAGCAGAGAGAGGCAATGTCGGAACCCACATATCCATGGGTATCAGCAGCGATAGCCTCCAGATCGACATCTTCGCCGAGCTTCATGTTCTTTGTGTGAATCTGAAGAATCTCAAGGCGACCAGTAGGGTCGGGAATACCGATATCGACTTCGCGATCGAAACGGCCAAAACGACGCAAAGCAGGATCAATAGAGTTCGGGCGGTTCGTAGCAGCCATGACCACAATGTTGGACCGTGCTTTCATACCGTCCATGAGGGTCAAAAGTTGCGAGACAACACGACGTTCAACCTCTCCATTCGTCTTCTCACGCTTTGGAGCGATGGAGTCGATCTCATCAATGAAGATGATGGCAGGCGAGTTCTTTTCGGCTTCCTCAAAGGCCTTGCGCAAGTTGGACTCGGACTCACCGGCCATCTTAGACATGATTTCGGGACCATTGATAAGGAAGAAGAAAGCACCAGTCTCGTTGGCGACAGCACGGGCCATCAAGGTTTTACCGGTACCCGGGGGGCCATACATGAGAATTCCACGTGGGGGCTTAATACCGATCGATTTGAACAATTGAGGATGACGGAGAGGCAATTCCACGAGCTCTCGGACCTGTGCCATTTGTTTCCGGCAACCACCAATGTCATCGTAGCCAACTTCGTTGAGATTACCCTCTTCATCTTCACGTTGAATAGGTTCGCCTTCGCAGTGGATAACTGTATCCTGAGCAACGATACCATATTCTGGAGGATCGACCTCAACCACTTTAAATTCCACTTGTCTCATACCTCCGCGGACTGTGAAAAGGTCACCCTGTCGGACTGGGCGGTATGCCTCACGGAAGTAAGGTGCAAGGAAAACGTCAAACAGAGAGCCTGTCAGACCCTCAACGGTATCGGCAATGGGAAGAACTGCGATGCGTTTGGCCTAGTATTTTCATTTGTAATGTGAGTGTGACGTAAATTAGGACCGACGTGCACTTGACTTACGTATTTGATATCTGGGCACGGGTGGACAGTGATGATGTCGCCGTGCTTCACGCGTAGATTGTGTCGAACCACACGGTTGATGCGAGCGCTGCCATCATCAAGATCATCATCGGCCAAGACGATCAAAACTGTGTCCTTTCGCTTCTTTCCCTTGACCAAAACTGTGTCACCGCGGAACAACTGCAGGGTCTCCATGGTGTTGTTAGACAGGGCAATAATCGAGTTATCATCGTTCACTGCGTCGGTCACACTGTGTCAAGTTAGCTCGATGAAAGGATCTTCCCCTTGCCCACTCTCGAATACCTACATTAACGAGTTCGGCTTCTTCTTCTTCTTGAGAATGGCTGTGGCAGTATCCAGCTCCTACAAAATATAGTTAGAACGCATCAGAATAAACAACTGGGCATATTCCTACATCTTTCTTTTCGGCACCCGAGGGATCACTGTGAATGCAAGATAAATCGTCAGCAAACCCGGGTTGTTTCTAGACAGGAGGGGAGGTAATATTACTCACCTAAGGTTGACCCTCTGCTTGGAATGAACGTGGTCTGGCTCTGAAGACATTTTCAATAATGATGAAGAGATGTGGCAAGTTGTTCGCTAAGCTGAAGCTACTGGCCGTTCAAGACGTCACCCAACCCTCGTTGGAGATGAGAAGTGCACACTAGGAACAAAAGACAACCAAGTGCTGGGATAAGAAATAGACGATGCAGCGCAAAAAGCAACTAAGCGTAGAAGACGGCCAAGAATGATAGGAGGTGGATGGATGAAAGACGAAAGATGGGAGAGAATGGTTGATGTGTTGGAGGTTGGCAGGCAACGGGCAGCTCCAGATTACGAGGTGACGATATCGCACTAGCGCCTATTAGGACCACCGCGGGTTGTTAGTAATCTGCAAACTAGAAAATGCGGGATCAACACAGAACAGCCTCCGACCTGGGAAAAGAGGCAAAAGAGAGGATTTACTAATCAAAAGAGGCAAGACTTCCTTACTTTTCTGTTTTGTTCTTCTCAAAGAGAAGTGTTTGCAGCCTTGGTTCCTGGCTGGGAGCTCTGCGCCACAGCTCTCACCGCCCAGGAGAAGCGCATGGAATCCAACGGATCTGCCGCTGCTGGCCTGCGGCTGTCCGCAGGAGCCGCTTGCGCAGATACTGCACTAGCCACAGCTTCCAGCCTCAATCACATGACTTGGCCGAAAGCCACAGCAGCGTCATATTCCATCGCTTTATCCATGGATGTGATTTTTATATCTCCTTATTACGAACCTACGGCTAATCCGCTGCCCACACTCGACCCTCTTGACTGCCTTGCAATCTTACAGATACTCATAAGGATCTTGAATCCTTCAAAGGTTCATGGCATAATGTCACATATAATACGTTGGGATTGAGACACGCTTTTCGAAGCACTGGTCCAAGCACTAATGTATAGCTTAGTGTCATCCTAGAAACCTGGAAGCAATGGCTGTGTCGAAGATCCCTACTAGCATGTGTGGATAGGCCATTGACACTGCAAGTCAACGTGGCCATCCGGTCTAACCCCCTCTTCCCCGCCAGGATAGTCATGTCCTCGTGTCCACAGCAGAACAGTTGAACCGAAGCCAACAAGACAATTGCAACCTGATTGGAGATCTGAGGAGCACATCCAGGTTGCACTGACGGAAGCTCTTTGGGACGGCTTCGTTAGATCTCTAGAGCTATAGTCGTCGACCGATCTTAGACTCTGCAACGATTCACTTATCACGTCACTAGCATTACAATGACTTTCGAGTTACCAATAGCACCGAAGGCTGAAAAGCCAACGTTGCATCTGTTGTGGGCGAAGATGAAGACTCCACTCAGCTACTACCCTCGTTTCATATGCATCATATATGCATAGGCGGATACGTGCCCCTCGAATCAGTACCAATCAACCACGAATCTCAGGCAGCCACTACCAGGGCACAATCACTGAGCGATGAAAAATTCCCCGTAGAGCGCCTGTAGAGATGTAGAACGTGAAAAGCCTCCTCTCTTGTGCGGGGACTTCAGGATTTTGATCGTCCTAGATTCTGCCACGGCTGTAAAAGCTAGAGCAGGCTCGAAGCTTCAGATAGGCAATCTCGATTTTGGGACACATGCGGTGAATTATCCTCCGGACGGTGCATGGGCCTGCGGACGGGAGCAAGCTGGATGGTACGCATAGACCTGAGAGCAAGTAGTGCGAGAGATTGCAGGGAATACACGTCTCTAAACCATGCAGAGCAGCGGAGCCACTTGGCGCTGATCTATTCCTGCCGAGATTTGCGCCGTCAGGATTCATCGAGGCTGCCAGGATCAAGGGTCATGGAGAAATCAGGTGACGGTGAGGGGTAGAGAGGCACCCCTCGACCGGGAGAAACATAAGAAAGCAGTCACCCCTTCAGCTCTGCACCGTTTTTCTTCCAACAAAGCAACAAATAACCAGAGCAATCTTACCACATCTTAAATACTCTCCTTCTTCGTCGACGATCAACTTCAACAACGAATACAACATGGGTATGTTTGGCCTGCGGTTGGTTGTGCGAAAAGAACGACATGCCGCGACAGAATATCTCCAAAATGAACTGCCTCACGATACTGACTGCTCGATAGGTACCGATCATACTTGCAGCTGTGGTGCTTCCTGCCAGTGCCCTGCCGGTGCATGCCAGTGCGCTGTATGTATATTCTCTGCTTCCATCTTCTGGTGAGAAAGGCTAATTGTTTCCCCTCTTCCCCTCTCGTATAGAAATAAGCGGCTATCAACCCACGCCCCTTGATGTGCACGATCTCTGTCAGCACACAACACCCTCGTCTTCGCAATGGCCATGGTTCACGCTCGGTGACAAGGTGGCGGACTGGATTGATATGAAACGCGGAACTTTCACTAAAGAGGAGGATCTTTTATGTCGTTAATATTGCCTCTTCGCTGTCTGGAGCATTCAAACGCACAAAGCCTAGCGACAGAGAATATGATCGGCTAATTTAGATTAATTGTCAAACGCGATCCCATTTCCTTAAACTGGCTCTTCCAAATATTTTCTGATAAGACATGATGCATTTACCACTTGACATACAACACCAACGTAGGATTTAACAGCCGCTGAGATAGGATTTGATTTGATATATTACAAAGGGCCATAGGGACCTTGAAGATTGCAAGCTAATCACATAACCGACACAGACTAGAATGTACAAATGCTTTTATTAACATTCCCCCATCTTATATACTTCAACAAAGCGGATCTCACGGCCCCTATCTCCGAGTCTTTCTTTTGAAAATCTGGTTGATAAACCGCTTAACATGCCTCGTTTCGACTCCGAGAGCAAGGCTGCTGCATACCACCGAGATACTACTGAGTGCCATAGCCAAGGCGGCCCAGACTGGACTCAGTCGGAAATGTCTATCGACCAGCACTGTTCTGCCATCGATTACTCGCTCTGTCTGACCGATGACGATTGGATACAACACTCCGGCTGCAATCGGGATTAGACACACGTTGTACACAAGTGCCCAGCAGAAGTTGAGCTTGACGCGACGAAACACTCGACGACTCAAAAGAACAAGCTCAAGGATGTTGCTGATATCTGAGTTGAGAAGTATGAAGCTTGCAGAGCTAATTGCTACATCCGAACCAGAGGCCATGGCAACGCTGACATCGGCAGCTGCAAGCGCTGGCGCGTCGTTGACCCCGTCACCAACGAAGGCAACTATCGACCGCGAAGGGCATCCCTTTCTGCTTTTTCTGACTGAGTCGGATTGCAGCTCAAGTGAGCCTTCCTGTACCTGATGCACGAAATCCGCCTTTTCAGTTGGCAAGACGTTTGCCATTACATGGGTACGAGGAATTCCCAAGGTATCAGCAACCGCATGAGCAGTCGTTTCATTATCTCCTGTGCACATGAAGACATCGACCTGTCGGCTTTGAAGCTTTGCAACGACGCGTGCCGCATCTGGTCGGATGGATTCAGATATAGCGAATACAACAACTGGCACAAATGGAGGACGCTCTGAAGCTTCCTGAGGGGCGCATCGACGGAGTGAAAGTATTGCAACAGATTTCCCTGCTGTTTGGTATTTTGCAAGAAGTGATGATAGATAATAAGTGTCCGTGTTGGCCGGTGATAGTCTCTGTAGCAGCCGTTCGTTGCCAATAGCTGCTTCATAGCAGACACTCGGCGGCGAACCATCATTTTGCCCCTCATTATCGAGAGTCAGAGTGAAAGTACCTTGCATACCATGGCCAGCGATTTCGTGGATGTCGGACTCAAGAATTTGCACAGAAGGCGCTTCTTTCTGCTGACAAAACTGGCGGACTGCAGTGGCGATTGGATGCTTGCTCTGTTCCTCTAGACCTTGGGCGACGTTCCACGCGACAGAGAGTTGCGCCATATCACCAGTGAGCACCTCATAGTCGCTGATATGGAGACTCCCACTGTCCGTGAGTGTACCGGTTTTATCGAAAACTACGGCATTTAGCCGACTCGCCTCCTGAAATGCTTCGCCGCCTCCTTGGACCAGAATACCATGTCGGGCTGCAACTCCTCCACCGACGAACAGCGCCGTAGGTGCTGCAAGAGCCAAGCCACATGGACAAGCAACTACAAAAACTGCGATAGCGAACTCCAGGCTCCAAAATGTCCATCCCATGTGAGTGGAATCGAGGAAGTCGGTGGGCAGGACTCCAGATAATGCCAACGTAACCCAGGTGATGAATGTAATAATTGCGATGAGGGTGATAACCGGAACAAAATGGGCTGTCAGAGTATCGACAGCTCTCTCTATGGATGCTCGTTTGCTCTGGCCTTCACGAACAACGGTGATTATTTGATCAAGCATCGAAAGACCGCCTACGCCAGTGAGCCGCACGTGCACGGGCGAACCAACATTGATCGAACCAGCGAAGACTTGGTCACCTGCTTCCTTTTTCACTGAAGTAGACTCTCCGGTCAGAGAGCTTTCGTCAAACTGATAGGCGCCGTCACCAAGAATGATCCCATCTGCCGATGGTGATGAGCCATGGGGAACGCTAACGACATCGCCAACTTCCAAAAGATGGATACTAATGCTTTGCAACCGCTCCGACCCGCGTTCTCCTGCGTTCTCCACGAGAAATGCCTCGGAAGGAAGTAATTTACCCAAAGAAGCAACTGCATCATCGGTCCGTTCTTTGCTGTACGTTTCCAAGCAGCGTCCGGCAAGAATGAAAAGGGTTAAGAACACTACCGAGTCGAAACAGGTCGAGCGGCGTTGATCAGGTGCTGTACCATAGGATGCATCAAATATAAGTGAAATCAATGAAGCCACATAAGCCACTGCCGTGCCAGCCGAAATCAAAAGATTCATGCTACCAAAGCGATAGAACCTCTGCCCCAGGGGAGTGGAACTTCCAGGCCGCCATAGTGCATATACTTCCTTGAATGCTCGCTTATGAAACAAATCTGCCCCATAAAACATGACAGGCGTTGTTAAAAGCAGCAGTGCCCAGTCCATGAGGGTAATTTGCAGCCACATGGGCTGCTCCAAATAGCGCCGAAATTTGTTTTCAGGGGATACGAAACTCATGAATACCATCCCAACTAGAAACGTGGGAATAGCAATGAGGAAGACAAAGAAAAGACGCCCGAGCAACTGATGCCGGGCTTGCTTTTGCATGGCTCGAGATCGCTCCTCGTTAGTTGGCGGGTGGTAGACCTCAGAATGAATGGACTTATCGACAGAGTCAATAGAATTCAAGATAGTTCGAACAGTGAGGGAAGGAGGTCGCGGAAAATATGTAATTGTAATAATTGGATTCTCGAGTGACGGGATCTCTTGAACCTGGAGACCTGATATATCACTCAAGGAGTCAAGGATCAGGCCCACACAACGGACATTAAACATGCCATTGATGAGGATGGATGTAGTTCTAGAACCGGTGGGTGTGTCTAGATCAGTATCCGAGTTGACTGGAGATATGCTGTGGATTGAAGCGTTGTATCCCAAATCCTCAATCTTCGCGATGACTTGATCGGAATTCTCTCTGCCTTCAAACTCTACTTTTCCGCTATGGGATAGAAAGTTGATGGCCACATTCGTAACAAAAGGCAAGCTTTGAAGTCCTCGTGTAATGCTCTCCACACATGAGCCACAAGTTAAGCCACTGACGGCCAAATCAACAAGAAATAAATTCTGGTTGCTGCGGGCCGAAACTGCTTTGCTATTGACATGGTCAAGGATTGCCTCAAATCCCATGTCTTCTATCTGCTCAATAACCTTGTGAATGTCTGATCGTGCTCCGGTCCAACGAACTGTTCCATTATGGGTGAGATTGTTGACAGTGATTTCATCCACAAATTTGAGCTGGCTAACACAATTCATAATTGAGTTAGCACATGCTGCACAACTCATACCTCCAATGCTGATGAGAGCAGAGAACTTCTGAAAATTAGACTGAGGTTGCAAAAGCTGCGGCATGACGACTGTATGTGAATAACTTTGAATAACATTACCCTCAACATCACCACTCTCGACTAAGCTAATTAAGGGGGCTGTAAGGCTTTCATTCAAAGTTGACGAGCTGCTGTCCTCATCGTGAGATTCCTGATCGAGGGACATGATGGCTTGTGTGGATAGCCGTGGACTCGATGACTGAATTGAGTTGACACAGTACCTTTGTCGGAAAAAAAAGCATATTCAAGAAGGCATCGAAATAGTAGATTAAATCAATTCAATTATGAGACTAGTACTCTGCACTTGTTTCGCCAATACGGCCACAGAGCGCAGTCTCACACTTCCGTCCATGTTGGGCTAAAGCACCGAATCAATGTTTAATGATTGCTGATCGATGCAGTTTTGGTCGGATACCTAGACAGCACAGCATATTTCCTACTTCGTACTCTGTACGGGGTTACAGTCCTTACAGGTCACATAGTGTGCTTGGTTCTCCGTAGTATGTACAGTGGAGGTCAGAAAAAGAAAAAAAATATAGTGGAGCAAGTGGATACCTGGGTCGCTTTTGTGGGACGACCGATTTAGATCCCGTGCCGGCCCGTGCCATTTATATTCGTGGTATGGTAAGATTACCAACGATACACTGTAACGAACTAGTACACCCTATACGGAGTGTACTTAGCTTCTACAGGCTGCAGGCTTACTCCATATTTATGCTAGTTCTACCTGGTTTGTGGAGAATCGAGCATCGGTGGCTGGCTGGAACTCTCGCCACGGTCTTTATGACACGAACACGCATTAGTTTCACTCTTTTACTGTGTAATGGCATAATGATAGCCCATCCAGCAAGATAATAGGTTGCAAGTCGTGTTGGACGGGTGTAGAAATATGCATAATTAATTGGACCGATTTCCAAATGATAGTTTCAAGCCTATGACGTGCGGGCCGCTTCGGACTTGGTCGTATCTCGATGGCAGAGAAAAGGTGAACTACGTACTAAATTCGTTGGACTTGAAGTAAAAAAACCCGAAGAGAAAGAGCACTAGAAAGGGGTGATAGACTTCACCCAGATTGAAACAGACTAGACGACTTTTACTTGATTTCAACTATGGCATTTGAATACGATCCAACGGAAGTTGCCCCTAAGGTGGTTGAGGTCCTGAGAGCCTTCTCTCTGCATATCCGAAAGGAAGGCTCTCACGAAGGCTATGGAAAAGTTTTCGATTCTGTCTTCGATAGAGTGAAAGCATATATTGCCGAAAATGCGCCTATTACAATGGTCTTGCCTGCTTTCCCATGGAAAAATCCTAACCTCGATAAAGTCATAGGGTCAGGTCCGGATCTAGGTGAAGAGCTGGGGCTTTCGAGATTGAACGACATTTGCCAAGAAATCTCGAGGTTCTATGTATATGGAGCTCGACTTATGCTTATATGCGATGTGCCGGTATATAATGGTACGTAGAATTGGAAATTCTTTTGTGAAATGCCATCGCTGGCTGACCGTATTGTATTTAACAGATGTCGTTGGAATCCCCGATGAAGACGCCTATGACTATGGTCTGCATCTTCGTGAGCTGGCCCAAGAAAAGAAGTTTTCCTCAATTCAGTTCATCCGATTGATGGATTTGATGGGCTTGGGAGACGGCGAAAAAATCTCCAAAGCAGACTACTTAACGCTCGTTCCCACCGTCAGAGAGAAATTGATGTCTAGCGAGTATTTTGATCCAAATTTCGATATTGAAACAGAGCTCCAGACAGACCCTGATACCAAGGCCACGTTTAACGGGTTCTTCAGTCGAATGTCAGAAGACTTGAAATGGGGTAAAGGATTTGATGCTGCGGTCGCTGCCGGCCAGGCTGCATATGATGCAGAGGTGGCAAGAGTAGTCAAAATAGAGATGCAACGTCTTATTGTGGGTAGTATATCACACATTGCATCTCATGTTGTGCACTGACAAGTTGTGACACAGGCGTATGAGAAGTTGATCAACGTGACTCTGGGTAATCATATCCGCCTGTCAATCCATCCTTCAATAGGAAAGAATAAGATTTCCATCCCTCTTCTTCCGCATGAAGGAAAATTCGGCGACATGCCTTGGCATGCTAGTGTCTTGGTGCTTTCCAATGGCGAGATTAAAACAGGAGATGCAAAAGATTTTCGCGATCACTACGAGATAGTTAACAAAAATGGTCGGCCATACTACTTCCGCGAACGGAGCACACTGTACGACTGGTCAGTGCCGGTTGAGATTCAGCATTCATATAAGGAAGTGCTCATCAAGAATCCTGGAGAGGGTGAACAACTACTGCAGTTGGAGGATCGATTGAAGCTCGCGCGTTGCATTGTATTACACAAGGGTCAAACAGTCCATGTGGAAGGATTTACCATACCAGAAGGCCAGGTTGCATAGTGCAAAACTTACAGCTGTGGATATGGAACACTGGAGATTTGAAAACATTTAACAAACTATGGACTCGTCGATCAATGACATAATATTTCGTATTTCATATCAATATCATAGTATAGAAGCAAATCACCCTATCAGCTAGCTATATTTACGACTCTGATAGAACTCGGAAGTCTTCATCTCGCATTGGCCGCTTAGCAGTTAGACATCCCCCTAATACGTAGTCGAACTTCGAGGCGTATATGCATGCAATGCATTGTTGTATTGAAAACGAGGCCACTGCAGACCCACCAGCGCGGTAAGATTTTCGCTTTTTATTTTATTCTTCCTTTCCTTCAGTCGTGTAATAAGCAATACCCACTTGGTTTTTATTTTTTACGCTGAAATTTCCATCGAAAGGCACCGAGAAAGCAAAAGGACTAACCCAATTAGGAATATCCATATAAAACTATTTTCCTAACTGCGCAGTCGTTGACGTACAGAGCCCACTGCCAATTCAATCAAGCCATCGTTTCCTTTTTTTTTGTTCATCGTCCTGTAACATTTTCAGATATTAGAAGGGAGAAAATAAGAACCAAACTGTTAACGAGTTCTATTCCTTTCTAACTTCAATCTCAGATTTTATTCGTCACCTTTCTCTCCAAACACAATGACTCGGTCTGAATACGACGAGCGGTCTCCGTTGCTCGCTCGATCGTCAAACGCCGCAGAGGCTGCAAAGCAGATTGACTCTGAAATCCCCAATGGGGGCACATGGGCCTGGCTACAGGTTCTCGCAGGTCACCTTGTGGTCTTCAATGTTTGGGGTTATATCACCTCGTAAGTTGAGCTCTATACATCTACCATCAAAATCAGGTCAGGTACGGACCTACTAGGCTTTTTATTAACCACATTTTGTTTGTCTTTCTTCAGATACGGATTTTTTCAAGAGTACTATGTCAAGAATCTCCAAATAAGTCCAGCCGATGCATCCTGGATTGGAGCAGTCCAGATGTTCATGGTACATCTACTTGGAACATTTTCTGGTCGCGCAATGGACGCTGGCTACCTTCGCACCTGCATTGCCACCGGCTGTTTCTTACAAGCACTTGGAGCATTTGCCACGTCCTTTGGCTCAAAATTATGGCACTTTTGGCTTGCGCAAGGTCTCTGCAGCGGGATCGGCCATGGACTAGTCTTCAGCCCAATGATTTCGCTATTCTCGACCTGGTTTACCACGAAGCGAGTCATGGCTGTGTCCCTGGCTTCTTGTGGCGCTGCTACTGGCGGAATGGTCTTTCCTACAATTGCATACTACTTGTTCGACAGGCTCGGCTTTGCATGGACTGTGCGACTTATGGCTTTGATCATCTCGATGAATGGGCTTGTCGTGTCTGCAGTGACCAGAGCTAGAATAGTCGCTAAAAAGTCCAGTCCGTGGTTTGATATCTCTGCATTTAGAGAGCGCTCATACACGATGTTTTCTATTGGATCATTCTTCATCTTCGAAGGGATTTACTTTGCATACATCTATGTCAGTCTACCTTTTACTTTTTACTACCAACCCCATACACCGATATATGGAAACTAAAACTAACAGCCTAGATAGGTGAGACAATTTGCCCAAACGAAAACGGGCTTTTCTTTCCAGGAGTCCCTTGTCCTATTATTCTTGATGAATGGTGTCGGACTTCCGAGCCGTATCTTAGTTGCCTGGGTAGCCGATCGCTACTTAGGGGCTGTGAAAACTTGCATTTTGGTCTCTATTCCTTGCGGAGCCATGCTACTCTGCTGGATCGCTGTTGATACACACCAAAGCATGCTAATATGGGCCACTTTTTACGGTATTTTTGCCAATTGTGCTTTGAGCCAAGTGCCAGCGTCCAATGCCTATTTTGGTGCCAAGGATCCTGAGAAGTCAGGGACCCGAGTTGGGACAATCACCACAATCAACAGCATCCCGCTTCTTACCGGACCATATATTGCAGGCAAGCTCATTGCCTTGAATGGTGGGGACTACCTGTACGCCCAAATATTTGGTGGACTCTGTATTATCATTGGAGCAATATTCCTGGTCGGTGCTCAATTGGCGGATGGACGAAAGCTGAACTAGGTTCATAGCTCAATTACCCTGTACTCCGTGCCGAGTATTATTATCCTAAATTTAGTGTCTAATCAGAGTAAATCTTACAGTACTATTTTTGAAAAACGATTTTAAAAACCATCAAGAGACTGGGGAAAAAAAGGAAACCACAAAGTAGACACAGCGAGTGAGACGGAAAAGACTAGATAATCAAAGAGGAAAAATTGGAAAAACATATGCGTTCATCGGCGACTACCAATCACTAGTCGTCGGAGGCACGTTGGCCACCTCAACCCGTGTTGATATTTTACCTAAAGAGGCAAAAGTCTAGGCTAAGGCTGGGTAGTGGACGTCGCTTCCAGCTATCTAATGTGGGAGGTTAGTCTAGATTAAGTTTAATGGCCACGGAGAATGTTCGACTTAAAAGATACAAATGTGGGTCGCCCGCCTCGACGTCCAAGATATAAATCACGCTAGTAAGCATGTAATCTGCAGTACACGGCGCTAAGAAGTCCGAAGTTTGGTACGGTACGGGGCGGGGGCAGCGCCATTGATCTACTCGACACATCCTCCAATGAGAAGCTTCAGCCGGTATGTGCCGACGAACACTTCACTTTTGTTGCGACTTGTCAAGTTGTCATCCTACTCACAAACTCATAACCAGAGCACTGTTTTCGCCCCTTCGCTTAATTATCACTGTCGATCCAGATTTTATTCATATACCTTGCATGAACCATTACTGCCCATGGTATTATTATCTGATTTGTCGAAGGTAGACGCTGATCTCTGAGCTCTCAAATTGGTTTCCAGCATGAACTAAATAGCGGTATCGACTTGGCACCTATTATTGCGCATGACTATCGTACGTGTATAGAAGCAGAATATCTGAATAATCGGACTCGTTTGGAATCGGGGTTATTAATCGACCATTCATATCTACGTCTACCTTCTGACACTCTCTAACCTGTCAATCAACCAGCCCCCTTGACATAATCTTTCAAGTTTCTTTTCTCAGCCCAAGCACAGACTTACGTGGGAGATGTCTATTCGATTTTTGGCGCAAGGTCTTCCGCGGCCATTACTGCCGTTTCGAAGTGGCATATGCAACTCTTGGTCCAGCACTGGCTGCAAAGCTAGCTCCATTAAGATCATGACCTCCACCTTACACAGTTACCCATTGTCCACTACTCAGCTGAACAAGCCGCCACTACATTTCCATGTTCCGCTGTTTCCTGGCGTGCAGCTGCTAGATGTTGCTGGACCATTGGACGTTCTGAACATTCGCTCCCAGTACCCAGAGACTTCTGGCATTACGCTGACCCTGCTCTCATCAACTTTGGAGCCAGTCTCAACCAAGCCAGTCCCGCCACCAAGTGCCAAGTGGAACTTTAACCTTCCCCCGGAGTCCAACACGAGCTTTAACCCTAAAGTCGTCCCCGATGTCACTTTCCAAGATTACCTTTCAGCAATAGCCCGGGGCGAGATTGCAGATGATGCAAGTGGATCCCTCAAGCCAATTGATGTATTATTGATCCCTGGCGGTCCGGGCACACGGTTGGCACGTATCCACCCAGATACAGGAATCATTGCCAACACGCAGGAGGCGATAGAATTCATCAAGGCAATCGCATCACAAGTTCGACATAGCGTCATCACAATATGCACAGGTAGCCACGTCCTGGCCCAGACAGGTCTGCTCAATGGTATTGACGCCACTACGAACTCGGCTCGTTTCAGAGATGTTTCCACAGCGAATCATCCGCATAGCTGGAAAGTAAAGTGGAGGGAAAATAAGCGATGGGTACGATCTAGCGTGCCAACTACTTCTAGCACCGCCTCCCCGGCGCAGCTGAATGGTACCTCCGAAGGTGGTCTGCGTCCTGGCTTGGAGGTTTGGTCGTCGGCTGGTATTACAGCTGGCATGGACCTCATGCTCGAGTTCGTGAAGGCGCATTACGGTGGGGCGAAAGTTGCTGAACAAACCGCCAAGCGATTGGAGTATCGTTGGGAACAGACTGACGATAATTTCGTCTGAAACTAGGGGCTTTGGCGCCTGATCATCGGTGTAGTATGTACTGTATCCTGTACGGAATGCTGTATGTCGTATGAAGCACAAGATTAGTAGTATTCGGCTCCGTATTTCGCATGTATTACAATACACAAAAGTCGTCGTTCATCCATGCATCACTCACTCCACATAGCTTTTTTGGAAGAGCCTATCATCCTAGACAAACAGTATGCAAGCTTCGGCGTCTCTTTCTCATTTCGATGCGTGGTTTTTGCCTTCTGCGACCCCGCCTTGAGATGACTTGTTGGTCTGGGTCTTCGCTAAACCTGGTTTCAATGTCTCTCAGCCAGTCGATCGTCTAGATGCTAGATGCGATCATGTTGCCTGATCGAGATCTTCATTATTATTTCGCCGTAAGAGTGGGAATGGCGTGACACCATTGTAGAGCTCCGGTCTACATTGTATCCAAAGCGTGTGGACGAACCATTTTTGGTGAAAGTCCAGTCGTAAATCGCCAGTGTTCTGTTCTGAGCTTTGGATTGACTGCGTGCTCCTTTTGCCCCTTTTTCCCCCTTTCCACGCTAGGGGAAATATGACTTGGATCTGAGCTTGAGGTAACTGGTGGTTGGGAGAATGTGAAAGTCATACTCTTGAGATTCTCGGTCGGTGGCAAGACTCTCGTCTCAAATTTCACTCTTCGAAATTAAACATCAAGATTGCTTTTACATAGTAGGTCCCAGACTAGTTATATCCTGTCCAAAGTTCTTGCCCTTCCATCTACTCCTTTCCACTGTCGGACATTCATGAGCGGATTTGAGCAAATTAGGGCAAAACCAACCAATCTCCTGTATACCTAGATATCAACCACCACCCCGGACATCATGCTTGCCACAGAGATTGTTGAGATTCCTTCTCGTTTACCCTTCGACTATGCAGGGGACAACGACAACCGTCTATCTTCCATTCAGAAGCAAATATACGACTTTTTCCTACCTTGGCCGCGTCCAATCGAACCTGCAACCGATCATGTACGCCCCGAAGAAGAAAAGGAAAAGCCTCAGCAGAAGAAACAGCAAGAATACCAACAGGTTATTTGCCCTTACTCAGCTCACCTAAAAGCCGAGGAGATTATGAGCATTCTAGAGGGCTATGGCTATCACGAACGAACTGGACCGGCTGGCGAAAGTTGGCTGGGACGAGCATCTTTCACGCCACGAGTCCAGAAACACATTGTCGCAAACGAGATAATTCCCATGGTACTTCCTGCTTTTCCCATGAAAAGCAACAATCGCATGGACAAGGTCTTGGGTGCTTTGCCGGATCTTGGAGAGGAGCTCGGCCTGGCTCGATTGGCAAATCTATGCTCGGATATCAAAGCAGTTTACCCGCCTGGAGCGATGACTGTCATTGTCACGGATGGCTTATGCTATAACGGTTCGTAATGTCCCTGCTTTATAATGATTCTTGTTAACTAATAGGAAAACAAAAAAACAAGATCTTACTGGTATTTCCGACGGGGAAGTATGGGAATACGGACATCGCCTGCGACAAATTGCCCGCGAAAAGGGATACGCATGCATCAGATTCAACCGTATCATGAATCTACTAGGCATCTACAATGGAGCAGAAATCTCCAAAGACGACTACACTCAGCTTTGCGACAAGGCTCGGTCAGAATTACATCGTCGCTACGGCCGGCCGGGGTTTGATGTCGATAAGTTTTTGAAAAGCGACGAGGATTACCTGCGGACGTATAACGGTAAGATAGATTTGCCCCAAACTACCGATCAACCGATTCGTACTAAAGCTCACTTAAACATGAATTTAGGCTACGACAAATTTATGAAGGTCGACCTTCGCTTCAGCCCGGTGACAAAAAATTGTCCAGGACAGAAGCAATTCAAGAAGAAAGTCAAATCTGTTGCGAAGTCTATGATTGTACGCGGCGTGGTGAGTTTCCTATATTCCATATTTGATAAGATAAAACAGTAAAAGGGGATAAAGTGCTTATACATTCTCATATTTTAGGAATTCGCCGAACTGGTTCGTCAGATATATCCAGACAGTCTCCGTCTCTCGATTCACCCATCGTCTGGCCAAACCAAACTTTCATGCCCGTTGATCCCACAGCCAAACTCCTTCTCTATGAGTCCCTGGCACAGTACAGTTGGCGTGAAGAGCAACGGCATATTTGTCACGGCGCACAAGTCGCAGCACCGGCAAACCGGGAATTTTGATCTCGTTTACAAAGACGATCAGCCGTACTTCTTCCGCGAGAAGTCGCCGCTGTTTGAGTGGGAGGCTCAGGTAGAATTTGAGCATCTCTATCAGCAGAATTTGGTGGTTAGGGAGAAGAAGATACAACGTGATGATGTCCCTGAAACGACTTTTGATACAGAACGCAATCAAATCGCTAAGCAAGGGCTCTCAGAAGCTGACTTGGACAAGTTGGCTAAATTGGCCATCCTGCACAAGGGCATCAAATTTCAACCAGCTATCTAGCTACTGGGTAAATAATGAGGGAGTTTCCAAGAATGGTTACTTATGTATTGATATTTTTGGCGGAACGGAGGGTACATAAATCATCGAGAATGCTACTAAGCTTCATGCCGCGGTGTATCTATTTCTAAGCGTTGGGTCTTGGACCTAAGGGATTTTCGTTTTTCTTTTCTTATTAATTGTCTATCAGAAGCACATTCTGTTTAATGTTCACCATTGTGTTTATGTGGTGATGATGGCGGGATATGGTAAAGCTCAAGATGCAAGAATGCCTGCAAACGCGCGCGGGTTGGTAGTAAATAACAAAAGAAAAAGCAAATTAAATACGTCTTCGAAAATAAAGAAATAAGCCCCACTTAATACAACTAGACCCCTTTAATTTGCTGGCGGTATCGATGCATATAAGAAGCCACCACCTCCTACACGACAGACGGCGTCTTAGGGCTAAATCTTCCACACCCTCCGCAATGCGTCTACCGTCCACACTGCAGCACGGCGTCTCGCGTGTGATGTTAATCTGTCTGACCCCAGTCATAGCTTTGGTCATTCCAATAAAGCAGGAAACCCTGGGTGCAACATCTCATGATGTTTTTCCGCTGCCGACGCACCCTGTGCTTTCTACCGGACAAACCGTCATGCTTGACGGTGTTCCGTATTACTTACCTCCTGAGCCATTGACTGCCATAAGCCTACCAGACGATTATCAACCAAAAGTCGGCTTCAGCGCTTTGACGGTCTTCAAGCCTGAATCCCTGCCTTTCTATGAGGAAGAGCTGGAGGTTGCTGTTGAGAGCTATTTGCGTCAAGACGATGTATTTTCCACCGCATTCTTGCAAGGTATGTCCTACCCGGTAGTACGATATTAGAGAGAAGTATTCTGACATCTATGAAGCCATTTACGTGCACTCAACTAAAGGCGGCGAAGCACATGAAAATGGTGCATTGTCTCGCGCAGCACTCGCCAATTACAACACTCGTTTAGTCCTGACTGGGTCGACTGATCTCCCCCGGGGACCTTATTTCCTCTCAGCAGATGGATCTGTGTTTCAGGCTCTGAGACTCTACTCAGATACACAAGGCGCATTTTCTCAGGGACTTGTTGCGCTTCCAGACGGCTCATATTCCGCACTGCCTGCTGCTTTACCAGGCATCTCGGCTGTTGCGGTGCCCTCGCGGCTTTATTCGGCGAAGATACCATCGCAGCCACTGGCAGGCGTCCGACTCGCAGTGAAAGATATTTTCGACATACAAGGCGTCCGCACCTCAGCTGGAAGTCGAGCATGGTATCACTTCTACCCCCCGGCGAATGTCACGAGTCCCGTAGTGCAAGCTCTCGTTGATGCAGGCGCTGTTATTGTGGGCAAAGTCAAGGTATGTGTGCAACAACCAGGAAATCAATCCAGAAATGAGAAAGAAGAACAGCCCTAACACATAGCATGCAGACGTCTCAATTCGCCAACGGCGAATTAGCAACCGCAGACTGGATCGACTATCATTCCCCCTTCAACCCCCGAGGTGACGGATATCAACAGCCATTCTCCTCGTCCACTGGTGCCGGAGTCGGGGTTGCCTCGTATGACTGGCTAGATCTCGCACTCGGAACAGACACAGGAGGATCGATTCGATTCCCTTCGCAGGCAAATGGCGTATATGGAATTAGGTCGTCTCACGGTGCTGCCTTGCTAGACAGGGTTATTCCGTTGGCTCCCCAGTTTGACACCGCTGGACTTATTGCTCGAGATCCGGCTGTGTGGAAAACTGCTAGCCAGATCATTTACCCTAGTACACCGTTCAACTGGCCAGAGTATCCCAGACGGATTCACACGGTATATACAGACCCATTGAACGTTTCCGATCCAATTGATTCCATGGTGTCCGATTTCCTTGAGCAGTTGGCCAAGCATCTGTCCGCCAATATCACCGACATTAACCTGCCTACCTTGTGGGAAGCAACTCATCATCATCGTCCATCATCTAATGTGTCATCAGACCTAGCCGAAGTCATCGACAGAATATATCCGACCGTCATTGGCATTGAGCAGGCACGCCTTGTTCGCGATCCCTTCTTTGCCGATTACAAGGCCGAATTTTCCGGACGACGTCCTTTCGTGAACCCAGCGCCCCGAATTCGCTGGGCCTATGGCGACTCCCTACCAGAGGGGACATTAAAGGAAGCATTGAGCAACAGAACAGAGTTCCGAGCATGGATTGCAGAGAATGTGCTGCGGTCAAATCCCGATTCATGCTCGGGTAGTCTTCTGGTGTACGTTGAGCCTGCCACTCGACATCCGCTGTATCGCGACTATTATCGAGAACTGCCAACGATTCCCTTCGGGCATGCCGCGAGTATGATTAGTGTATACGCCGGCGTTCCTGATATGGTGCTGCCTATCGGAGAAAAATCGTATGCGAGCGAAGTTACGGGTGTCGAGGAGAAATCGCCCGTCACCGTGGATTTGTTGGCGGCCAAGGGATGCGATGGCATGCTCTTCCAGTTGGTGAATGAGCTTGCACGGGTGGGAATCTTGCCAGAGATCAAGGCTGGGAGATCGTTGGTTTCTGGAGGAGATATTCTGTTCTAATATAGACTGGTTTTTTAAAAGTTGTAAAATTTCGAGTGTAAATCCGATGACGCTCTCAAGCTATGCATATAAGGGAGTCTATAGTTGTTGATACAATAAGCCCTTGGTTCTAGACATGGATATAATGACTGAAACTAAGTAAGAATATCTGGGTATATATGGGCACTCGTACTACGGAGCAGTAGCTTCCCAAGCGTCGTACGTCGCCCACAAACCTGCCAACAAACTGATAAACCCGGTCAGACTAGAAGGGACACCGATGCCATTCTCAAAACTCCAGTGAGCACAGAGCGGAGCCCAAGCGGCGTTGCTAACGAGTCTCTTTCTCCAGTCGCGGATTTCTGCCTGTCGCGCTGCTTCTTCTATCTGTGCATCTTCGGCTTGCGACTTTTCGCCACCGGTCAATATTTGTTGTTCGGCTCGGCGCTTCTTCCTCTCCTCTTCTCGCTGGTTGAACAACTGCGATTCACGCGCAAGTCGCACGAACTGGAGCAGAACGTACGAGAACCACGCTCGTATGCTCCACAGAGTCCAATTTGTAGCGCCGCCCGTTCGCTTTATGAGTGCTTGGCCGGTCACCCCGTTCGCGGCAAGATATGTGACGTTCTCGAGGGCCTGATAAATGACCAACAGAGGCACCTCTATATACGAAAGCCCACGCAGCACGGGGTCTGTTGGGGGCGACTTATACGTAGAGGAGCCCCATTTCCACAGACCGACCAGCCCGAGGAGGCGGAGTGTGAAGCGGGTTTTGGATATCAGCGTCGAAAATGCTAGTAACGGTGGCTGCGCTGATGATGATGATGGTGATAAGGCAGCGGGTGGAGGAACGTCCCGGCCGAGTCTCCGCAGCAGCCACAGGCGAATGGCGAGTCGCAGGCTGGACAGCGGAGAAGAGGCCAGGAGGTAATGCAATGCATGCGAGCTGTGGTTTAGGGCGGAGAGCACGAGGTCCAGGCCGGCTTTTGAAGACAAGAGCCTGGAGAGCGTTGAGCAGGAGGCTTTGTCTATCTTACGCAGGGCTTGCTTGGTACAAAACTCACGTGTTTAGCCGGAGGATTGTCTCGTCGGTCTTGGACACTGCGGCCACGACAGCGTGCGAGACAGCTGTGCAGGGCATCTTTTCAGCCATGGCGTCGCAGGGCTTCTGCTTCTATTCATCTGCTGGGAGGTGAGTAGTTGAGAAAGTCGAAAGTCATCATCCAGAACTTAGCCGATGATGCCTGCCGAGGTCCAGCCAGGCTATCAGCTGCCTCAGGCCGGCCACAGCCATAGCCATAGCCGGCGCTCGAAGCAGCGACAGAGTCAGTTAGTGGTCTCTATTGACGATGACATTTCATTGTTCCAGGACAGCAGATAGCCTATACCGTATAGCATATAACTACCGAGTAGAATCAAGCCAGAGAGCGCGGATATGTACTACGGACCGCGGAATCGGCCGACGCAGCTGTCCGGCTCGCAGTTGGCCAGGCTGACCCGGCGCCAGCTCACCCACAACACAACACACAACCCGCCGGAGCATCGTGTTTCTGCTGCCAGAAGAACATCTCCGCCCGTGAACTGGGTAAGTGGTATACGCTCTACGTGTTGCGCTTGTTAACTGTTGCTTGCTTGCTGCTGCTGCTGCTGCTCGGCGCTGGCCGACGCTCCGTTGCTTGGCGCTTGATCGGATAAACAAACACCAAAAACACATCCCAACCTCCCCTTTATCTCCCCCACGGGTCCCTGTGCACTTCCCAGCTTACTACGGACTCCTATTGAGTATTGACTGACTTGCTGCTTGGGATGTGATTGCGCATGCCAGCCAATTGACTGCTCATCGTCTTCGCTTCCCCCTCGAGACCCGGACGCGAATCGCCCAGCCATCCCGCTCCCCGCGTTGACTGACCGCAGCAGCCATGTCTGTCAAATTCCAGCAAGACACTGTTCGTGCCGTCGGCGTCAAGCCTGAGGACCTGGCCCCCCATGCCCACGACCTCGCGCACAAGGTCGGCGAGCGCCTGACTGGTGGCAACACCCACACCGGCTATCTCGCGGTATGTCGAACTTGGCCAGAAGGGATACGGGCTATGCGTACTAACGGATTTTGATGACAGGCCTACTTGAAGCAGCTGCAGAAATATCCCCTGCGCACCAAGATGCTCACATCCGCTGTGCTCTCGGCGTTGCAGGAATTCGTGGCCTCGTGGCTCGCCCATGATATCAGCAAGCATGGCCATTACTTCAGCTCCCGCGTGCCGAAGATGGCCCTCTACGGAATGTTCATCAGCGCGCCAATGGGCCACGTTCTCATCGGCATCTTGCAGAGGATCTTTTCGGGCCGGTCGAGCTTGAAAGCCAAGATTCTTCAGATTCTGGTTAGCAACTTGATTGTACGTGAACCCTTCCGGTTGTATTCGTGACTGTAGATGCGATGATTGCTTATTTGGTTTGTATCTGCAGATCTCGCCTATCCAGAATTCTGTATATTTGATTTCCATGGCCATCATCGCCGGCGCGCGCACTTTCCACCAAGTCCGCGCAACCGTCCGCGCTGGTTTCATGCCCGTCATGAAAGTCAGCTGGATCACGTCGCCCATCACTCTGGCTTTTGCCCAGTACTTCCTCCCCGAACATACCTGGGTTCCCTTCTTCAACATCGTGGGATTCGTCATTGGTACATATGTCAACACCCACACCAAGAGAAAGCGCCTTGAAGCGCTCCGCCGACAATACGATCAGCGACGGCCCGGTCCTCCTGGTCCCCCGGGTCCTCCGGGCCCTCCAGGCAGCGAATACGGTCGTCGTGACTACTAAGCCTTCACACGTCTTCTATGATACCAGCTGTAGATGATACCATCGAAGGCCGAATTGCGGCCGACACAATTTGGAGGTTGTGGAATACGTGGAAACACGTGTTGAGATATTTTCTATCTTGGGAATGGCGTCGAGTTTCGAATTTTCGTACATACACACATCACACAGAAAAAAAAGGTAGTTACGACGTGGAAAGAAAAACCGAAATACAGGAATGTGATATCAAGTGGGTTGGAGCAACAATTCCAGGATTTGCTTGTACTTTTTTTTATGTCATGTATTTAATGCTTGTTTCCTTTGTATGTCATGCTATGCTTATATGAGTTTTCTTTCAGATTCGTTCAGTAATGGTTTATTGGGATATCGTTTCGCAGTTTTTCGGCGATGCGTTGATGGGATATTGATCCAGGTAGAAGAGAAATGCCATAGTTATAGACGAAACTGATTCACTCAACATCCATGGCTCCTCCACTCCCAAGCTTCGCACCACGCTTATCTTGCTGCACATATGCGACAAAATCATCCAAAGTGGCAGGCCAGGCACCGTCGGCACTCCACCATCCAAAATGCTCGTCCTCGCGGGTCTTGCGCATAAACACCTCGGTCTGCTCCCATAAATCTTTATTGACGGGTCGTTTGCCCCTGGATTCGAGGAATTCCAAATACCAGTCCAGCCACGGCGTAGTAGGGGTATTCCAATCGACACCCCCATTGCCGCTGGTGTAGAAGAGTTGCCATTGCTCCGATGCGATTTCAAACGTCAGGTTGCGCTGGCCTTGCATGCGACAGAGCGGAAAGGCATATCGGTACACCTTGCGGAATGTGTCTGGTTGTGAGGATATTCGTGTTCGGAGCGAGGCTGCGTGGGATATCATCTGGGGTATTGACTCGACTCTTTTATTGTGTGTCAATTAGCTTAGTTTCAGAACATATTTCTAATAAGAGACATGACTCACGCAACACTCTTCCATCCGTCGACAAAGCCCGCGCGAGTAAATTCGCCCATGCTGGGTGATTTCAGTAACTCCGCTATTCCCAAGCACGCAACCTCATCCAGTTGTACTTGAATGGCTTCGAGGAATTTCATGGCTCCCTCGATTCCGATTGTGTCTGGGTTTTCTTTGGGGTCATCTATTTCGCATTCGTCAGAGATGGATGTAGCTGAGCAAGCGAGAAGTGGGCATATGAACCTCGATATTCGTCAAAGATCTTGTTCAGTGCTGGGATCAACGAGGATGATGCGGCCGCCTGGGTGCTGGAGAAGTATCTGCAGAACTTAGCTTTGCGACGAGAAGATGGGAAAGGCTGTGCGTACGCATCAACGGCCTGTTCGACATTCCAGCCATTCGCGCGCAGAAACTGTTCAGTGAGAATGCCGAGTTAGCCTATCTATTGAAGAGGGGCGCAACAGCGACATGGCCCGCTTACCTTGGAAGCAACGGCGTCCTTGGCCTGTGTCAAGTTCACGAACTGCGATATGTAATGCCTCTGGGTGCCTGTGTAGGGCGGCATGGCTGGTTGGGTTTCTCGAAGATGTGCGAAGGCAATGAAAGCAAGAGGGGAAGAACAAAGATGACGCACGCGGGGGGGGGGGGGGGGGGGGGGGGGGGCCGCCGGACTAAACGGAGAGGCGCTCAACGAGAGCTAATTTTGCAACAAGAACAACAACATCAACAACAAAAGACAAAATCAAAGACGATCAACTGAACGCCAAAACACTCAAAGGACGACGGGGATTGCCGAATCTGGCGAAAACGTGAGGCTGTCGCAACGTTTCGACTCGAAGTCAGCGCGCAATCTCATTGGACGCAGCTGTCTATCTACAACGACTGCCCAGGTTGAGGGCTTGCAACACAAGATATCTGTGGAATAATCATATATTTATGGCATGGAGTATGCATACTTCGCACTAACAGCAGATGAGATAAAATACAGCAAGATTGCACAACTTTTGCCCAGCCTGATACCACAATAACCAACCCCATTACGCCTAGAAATGCAATATACGACTTGGACTTGCTATGTCGTGAACAAAGTATCTTCCTGTGACATTGTCAGTATGTGCACACCGGTTGCACGCTCGAGTGTACAGTGGACTCACCTCTCTGAGATAGAGTCCGACGTCAGCTTGGTTGAAGACGCTGATTGCGGTCGGTTCGAGTTTTCTGGCTTCTGCAGTCGACCGCGCCGAGATTCCAAAGCCCTGTAATTGGCGAATGCACCGGTCAGCTCGATTCCAGGGAGGACTTGCAGATCTGATCTGACAACAGCAGTGAAACATACCAAGGGCGTGTCATCCTGCGAAAAGACCACGCATCCGCTATGCTCCGGACAATCCTCAGACCACCGCAGAATATGGGCCTTGACAATGTTTCCACCGTATAAAAAGGGCTATCACACATAGAATCAGTATGCCGGGCATGGCCAAGGGCTCATTCAGTTGCTCTTTGAAATAGAACGCACCTGGACGCCATTGGGCTTAATCCACACTTTATATCTGGCTAGAGGGGCAATCAAGTCAAGCCTAACATTCTCACAAGGTCAGCGAGATGTTGCTCCCGAGAACAACGTTCCAGTAACCCGAGGGGAACATACGCAGTGATGTGCAGTCGAAATTTCATAGTCTTTGTGAACTTTCCCAGGCAGATTCCCAAGCTCAAGAGGTTATCACGCGCAACACTAGTTGCAAGATTGGCTACCGACAGCCTCACATAGTATACCCTGGAGCCCTGCACTCGAAACACATAGCGCTCATTGTCGTCCGGAGGCTGAATGAGTTGGTTGAGCGATCGGCCGGTGTAGTTGGCGAGTTTCTGGAACACGATCTTGGTTTCTTCTTCTGTTAAGGCGCGCATTTTGACGTCGCTGCTGCCTCCCTAGTCTTCAAAAATATCTAAATGCTGGTGATGAATTGCTATCAGAAAAAAAAATAAAAAACTGAAGCTCCGCGGACTAGAGTGGGGCGGATGCGGAGTCTTGGCGCAAAAATTCAACTAACGGGAAAAAAAAAAAATTGAGGCAGCAACACTCGGTACATCGAATCGATTGCTTTCACGCAGACTTTACGTCTAGTCAATATCCATTTGAATCATGGGTATCGCGCGAGAGACAAAAAGAAGGCGGCTCTCGCCTTCTGACGATGAGAATGCCTCCGCAGCCCCGAAATCAAAAACATCGTCCTCGTCGACCGTCCAAAAGCAGTTCTTCAGCCGGGCTGCAGAATGGGATCTAGAACAGGACTACGAGCGAAGGCCCAGGAAGGGCAAAAACAAGAAAGACCGGGAGAAAACTCGTTTACCAATCAAAACGGCCGAGGGGGTGGTGCACGTCGATGAACCCGAAGACGCAGCAGCGGCGAGTGAATCAGATAGCTTCCTTGACACGGATTCAGAGGATGATAAGGCCGAGGGAGATCGAAATGCAGGAGCAGAAGAAGAAGAAGAACAAGCCGAGGCAGCGCCGAAAATCCCCCTGAAGCTTCAGATTATACAGGCAAAGGAAGAAATGGCTAGGATTGCGACGTTGATAAACGAAGACCCCGAAGAGCATATCGGGTTATTCAAGAGACTGGCGGAACTCGTGGACAAGGCCCCCACGCATGTTGCAATCAAGAAGCTCGCACTTGCTACACAGGCCGCGGTTTTTAGGGATGTCATTCCAGGCTACAGAATCCGCCCTATTGGCGACGAAGTCAACAAAAATGAGAAGCTCTCGAAGGAGGTCCGACAGCTACGTGGCTACGAGCAGTCGTTACTATCGTCCTATAAGCACTATGTGCAACAATTGACAAGTCTCTCAAGAGGCAGCAGTCGTGGCGGCAACGAAGACAATGCTGCTAACAGCATACGCACCGTCGCAATCAACTGCGCATGTAATATGCTTCTCGCCGTACCGCACTTCAATTTCCGAACCGAATTATTGAAAATTCTCGTTAACCGGCTTTCGAAACGCCGAGTTGATGCCAACTTCATCAAAAGCCGAGAAACCATGGAAGAAATCTTTGCCAAGGACGACGATGGGATCGTCTCGCTTGAAGCAACGAGTCTATTGTCGAAAATGATGAAGGCAAAAAACTTCAACGTTCACGAGTCATGTCTCAACACCTTTCTGCATCTTCGTTTATTAGCCGAGTTTTCTTCCAAGGGCTCGCGTGATCGTATTGACCGTCGCGACGACGACGACGATGACGACAGCTCGTTTCAAGGCAAGAGAAAACGGAAGAACAAGAAAGAATTCCGCACAAAGAAGGAACGCAAGCTATTGAAAGACCGCAAGGCAGTTGAAAAGGACATGCGCGAAGCGGATGCATTGGTCAGCCACGAAGCGCGCGAGAAGAACCAGGCAGAAACATTGAAGCTAGTCTTTGGCACATACTTTCGAATCCTCAAATTGCGAACGAACACCAAGCTCATGGGAGCCGTGCTGGAAGGGCTGGCCAAGTACGCACACTTGATCAACCAGGACTTCTTCGGCGACCTCCTCGAGGCTTTGAAAGAGCTCATCACCCAGCTTGAAGTTGAAGATGTTGCCGAAGGAGACGAGAAAGATAGCGACGACCAAGAGAACGACGCAGCAGACGGTGACGATGAGCTGATCATTTCAAGACAATCCACTCGGCAAATCCTCCTCTGCACAATCACCGCATTCGCACTTCTCGAAGGCCAGGATGCCAGCAAGGCCGCTTCGTCTCTGCATCTCGACTTGAGTTTCTTCGTCACGCACCTTTATCGCGCTCTGTTCCCGCTCTCCATCAATACCGATATCGAATACAACCCGGAGAAGTCACTCCGACTCCCCGATCCAGGCACCTCCAATCACGACAACAACAATAACAACAACGACCAGCACAAACGCAAAAACAAAGTCAACTTCCAAACCCCCATGGTCCTCCTCCTTCGCTGTCTCCAATCAACCCTCCTAACCCGCACCCACGGCATTGCACCCCCAATCCGTCTCGCGGGCTTCACGAAGCGGCTCATGACAACCTCGCTCCAACTACCCGAAAAATCATCCATAGCCTTGCTCGCTCTCCTCTCCAAAGTTGCCAAGCAGCATGCACGCAAAATCGCGCCTTTGTGGAACACTGACGAGCGCAAAGGGGATGGTGTTTTCAATCCTGTTGCGGCGGATGTTGAGAAGAGTAATGTCTTTGCGGGCACCGTGTGGGAAGGCGAGTTGTTGAGGTTGCATTATTGTCCTGAGGTTCGTGAAGCGGCGGTGGGGATTGATAAGTTGATTGCTTCTATGTGATGGGTCGGTGTTCAGGAATGGTATAGGAGGCATTTCTATATAAATAAACATGGTAGTTTAATTGTTAATAATGCATAGTCATGATTATCAACGAGCACCACAAGAGATTGAGGAGAGATATATTCATAATTATCATTCGTTCATTACACATCAATAACCAAATATTGCCACTATAAGTACAAATACTCAAGCTGCACTATGGCATTCATTAGAATCACAGAAGAAACTCGTAAAAACTCAACGCAAGGAAAATGGCAACAATAAAAAAAAAAGGCACAATTGCCACACTATTACTTGTACAGCCAGCAGGCATTCTCATCGAGCCCATACTCAATCATCGACAATCATACAGTCAAACAGATTTGCGGTGTAGGTTCATCAGCTTTGGACAGGGGTATAAACATATAGAGATTTGTCGCATGTATTCTGATAAGCATCCTAACGCATATCAATACCAAACAAACTCTTCCTTTTTGTTTCTTCCTGTTTGCAAAAAGGATTTGTGACGAACTATGGACAGTCCAAATAATCAACAGCCTATCCACGTTTCTCTATAGAGTCCTTCCTAGAGTAAGGCTCTTTAGTCCGAAGTCTTCTTTCGGCGCAGGCCGCCGAAAAGACTTCCAAATATACTCGACAAAATGGTCTTGAAAAGAGCTGTAAGCCAGTTCCCAGACTTCAAGGAAACAGCCGTGGCTGATTGGGCACCGGTGGATCTTGCGTCCTCATCGCGCACGACCTGTTGTCCATTTTCAGTCGTTCCTTCGGAAGTCTCTGTGATCTGTGATACATCATTGTTCTCGGCAGCAGCCTCGTTGCCGTTTGTCGTTGATGCACCGGCGGCGGCAACATGCTCATCCTCTTCACAGAAAGATTCGACACGAGCGCTGTTGTCAGAAGGTTTCTTGTCAGTGGTGAGAAGGTTCACTGCAGACACCGAGCCTCCAAGCTGTTTGAGGAGTGCTTCGCGGTCTCTAGCAAGCAGCTGAAGCGCTGCATCAGCCTCCGGTTCAGGAGTAGGAGGCACATCAAGACCATTAGCAGCCTTGGCTGATTGCGACTCATCTGTTGGTGGCTCAATCACGGGGACATGTTTTGATTGCTCCGCCTTGTCGCTTTGTGCAGCGTGCGACGGCTCAACTAGCGTGTCTGCAGCAACTGCTACAGCTGCAGCAATAGCACCAGCACCACCAATAAGCCCGAGAGCTTCAGTAGTGCCGAAGCTCGAGTCCTTCGAAACCACTTCGGTTTCTGGTGCTTTGTCGTGAACTGCGGGACTTTCAACAGGAACTGGCTCTGTTGTAGTGTCTTTGGTAGTCGGAGCTTCAGCGGCTTTTGGTTCATCCAAATGAATTTCTTCAACAGCAGGGATGTCCCTTGGAGTATAACCAACAATATCATGTGCCGCCACGCTCGGTTCAGCCGGCGCCTCCTTCGCAACTTCGGGGGTTGGGGCGGCATTGACATCTCCGGTGCCGACAGGCTCTTCAGCAGCCTTGAGAGACACCTCTTTAGCTTCTACGGCATGCTCTGCGGGGCTCTGTTCAGAAGTTGCTCCTTCCGCTGCAAAGGCTCCAGCACCCGCTGCTGCTGCTGCTACACCTGTGGCGGCCGCCGCTTCTTCAGTGATGGTATGCTCTTCAGCAGAAGTAGAATCTTCCTTTGTCTCTTGTGCCTCCACTTTGTCTTCATGTACAGGTAAAGGAACCTCCTCTTCGATTGATTTCTCTAGGGGTGCCTCGGCGTGGGTAACTTCCTCTGGCTTGGCCACTGCCTCAGGGGCATCTGTGGTGACTTCAGCTGAGGCAGCCTCTGGTTCTGGTGCTGACACTTCTTCAGCAACTTCCTTGGCTGTCTCAACCGGTTCTTCAACAGGCGCATCAGCTGTTTCAGCTGGTTGCTCGTCTGTAGAAACATCTTCAACAGACGTCTCCTTGGTACCATCATCGGCAGGCTCAATGGCTTCAGCTGGCTTGATTTCGGCAACTTCCGATGTGGGTTCTGCTGTGGGTTCCGTGGATGCTTCAATTACCGTAACAGCTGGTGTATCTTCAGTGGCCTTGACAGCTTCTTCTTGAACAGGTGTTTCAGCACTTGGAGCAGCAGCTTCTGTATCATCAACCTCGGTGGATGTTTCTTTCAAGTCGGAAACTGGCGCTGGCGTTGGCTCATCAGGAGATTGAGTAGATGCTTCTTCAGCGGGTAGCTCTTCTTTAACTTCCGAGCTTTCATCTTCTACTGCTTCGTCGATCGCAGCGACTTCGGTTACTTTCGCAACTTCTGACTCTGCTGCATTCTCAACTGAGGTCTCTTGCGGAGCCTCGAGAGTTGATTCTGTAATCGGCTCTGTCACATCGTCTTTTGTAACTTCAGCAGCTGGCTCGCTCTCAGCAGTAACGTTTTGCTCTTCTGCCTCTTCCGCCTCTTCTGTAGGTGCCGCATCTGTTTCCGCGGCTGCTACTGCTTCTTCGACAGTGGAAGGCAGAGCCTCTTCAGTTGAACTTATTTCGGGAACCTCTGGAGCTGGTTCTACCTCCTTGGCTGTTTGAGATTCCTCGTTTACCTCTTCAACATCTGTAACCTCAGCAGCTGACTTTTCAGCTGAAGATTCCTGCGCTGGTTCCTCAACAGGTTGTACGGTTATTTCCGTTTCCTTCAAGGCCTCCTCCGCAGGTGCTTCGCTGGCCACTTCGGTAACTTGCTCGGCAGAAACTTCTTCATCTTGTGCCGTTGCGACAGGCTCCACAATTGGCTCTTCTGCGGGCGATGATTCGGCAATTACGGGTTCTTTCACAGTATCAATAGTTGCTTCCTGTGGCTCGGTAGATAGGGGCTCCGGTTCTGCAACTTGTTCTTCAGGAACAGGAGTGGACTCTGACTGTGGCTCTTCAGCTACCACAACTTGCTCAGTATCGGGTTGGGCTTGCTCTGTAGTAGCCTCCGTAGCATCTGCAACCTCAGAAATGTCAGCTGTTTCAGCCGATTGCGTAGGCTCGGTTGGCTCGGTGGCCTCAACAGCCTTGGTAGTCTCAACGTGCTCAGTAGATTCGGGAACGGGAGATTCGGTAGCGTCTGCGACCTCAGGGATATCAGCTGCCTCAGCCGGTTGCTTAGGCTCGGTGGCCTCTGTAGTTTCAGCAGATTCATGAATTTCAGATGGTTCTGTAGTCTCTGCAGTCTCGGTGGCTTCGGTAACCTCAGTTGCCTTGACAGTCTCAGCAGGCTCAGCGGGCTCTATAGACTCAGCAGACTCGGTCGTGTCTGTTGGTTCAACAGTCTCAACGGGCTCAGGAGTCTCAACTGCCTTAACAGTTTCGATGATTTCCACTGTCTCAGTGGGCTCAGTAGCCTTAGCAAGCTCGGTAGTTTCGATGGTCTCAGAGGGCTTCTCAGCGGATTCTGAAGATTCAACTGCCTCAACTGCCACAGCGGGCTCAGACATAGCACTGTTTTCGGAAGTCTCAGTAGGCTTTACAGTCTCAATGGACGTTGTAGTTTCAGGGGCCGCAGGAGTATCGGTAGGTTGTACAGACTCAGCAGGTTCCGACGGTTCAGAAGTCTCAACAGGCTCGATAGTTTCGGTAGGCTCGGAAGGTTTCTCAACAGATTCTGCGGTTTCAGTAGTCTTAACTGCCTCCGCCAGTTCAGTAGTCTCATCAGACCCAGCAGGCTCAGCGGAATCAGTCGGCTCCGCGGCTTTCTCGACAACCTCTGCAGTCTCCGTTGTCTCGGTACTTTCGGTAGCCTCAGTTGTCTCAACTGGCTGAATAGGATCTACAGACTCAGTCGACTGGGTAATTTCCGAAGCTTCAGTAGCCTCGGAGGGTTTCTCAGCAGATTCTTTGAGTTCTGTAACCCCCTCGGCAGTCTCAATAGCCTTAGAAGGCTCAGGAGATTCGGTGGCTGGAGGTTCTTGGACTTCCTGGGATGGCTCAGCAGCTTCATTTGCTACAGGTTCTTCGGCTTGTTCGGGGGCAGATGCTTGTTGCTCAACAGCAGTCGATTCCTCCACAGTCGCATCAGTCTCAGCAGCATCGGTGGCTTCGGCATGTTGCTCAACGGGTTCAGTTATCTCAGTAGCTGGCTCAACAGCTGGTTGCTGATCTTCTTCCACCGATTTTCCAACTTGTTCCGTAGTGTCCACTTTCTGCTCAGGTGCAGATTCCTCTGTAGTAGCTGTAGTTTCGAGGGTAGTTTCGAGGGTTTGCTCCGCGGGCTCAGCAGACTCTTTGGTTTCCGCTGCTGGTTCGACTTCCTCGGTAGCTACTTTCTCTACTGATTCTTCAGGTTGTTGAGTGTCGACTTGTTGGCTGGCTGCGGGTTCCTCTGCCGTAGTGGTGGTCTCGGCAGGTTCCGTGGGTTCAGCAGCATCGACATGTTGCTCAACAGGCTCAACAGACTCCTTAGTCTCAGTAGCTGACTCAACAGCCGGTTCCTGAACTTCCTTCTTTGCTGATTCTTCAACTTCTTCCGGAGTGTCAACATTTTGCTTTGGTGTAGATTGCTCTGGAGTAGCGGTAGCTTCGATAGTCTGCTCAGCGGGCTCGGCAGGTTGAGTAGACTCGGTTGCCTCTGTAGCTGGCTCAGGGGTCGTCTCTTGGACTTCCTCGGCAACGGCCTTCTCTTCTGATACTGCCGGTTCTTCTGTTTTCTCCAAGATTTCCGCTTGCTCTGTACCAGTAGATGGCCCCTCCACCGCAGTTTCAACTGTTGGCTCTGCTGGGGTTTCAGAGGGCTTTGCTTCAGCGGCCTGCACTGAATTGAGTGCTGATTCCTCAGCTGCTGCTTCTACTGGTTCCACAGTGCTTGCATCGTTAGCTGGCACGTCTGTTGGCTTTTCCGCTTCTTTGGCACTCTCAGTTGAAGGCTCAGATGGTGCATCAGGAGTACTTTCGAGAGCCTCCGCTACCTCCTTTGTGCTATCAATTGGTTCAGCCGCAGCTTCAGTAGCTTCTGGAGTGGTTTCTTCTTTAACGACTTCCTCCAATTTTGCAGACGGCTCCGTGGCTGTTTCCTCGTCAGCTTTTGCAGCTTCTGGGGCAACTGTATCGGCGACTTCAGGTGTCTCAGCAGTAGCCTCCTTCACGACTTCAGCAGGAGCAGTAGTCGATTCGTCTGCGGCATCAACAGCTGGTTCTTCAAGAGAAACAATAGCCTTATCATCAATAGAATTGGTTTCTGTTCCGACCTTGCCTTCAGCATCCGGTGTTGTGGCGGTTTCGGAATCTTGGGCAACAGGTTCAGGAGTAGTTTCTGCAGCCTCCTCTGGCCCTTTGGGAGCAGAACTCTCGATTGGGGGGGTTTCCTGAGTCTCGGTAGCCTTAACAGTCGGCTCTTCCACTGTCTCCGACTCCTTTGTGACTGGTTCGCCCTCAGATTCCTTGGGTTGTTCAACAATAGGAGTCTCTTCAGTTTCCACTGGCGCTGGTTCATGAGTAACAGTCTCGGCAACGTCGGTCTCGATCTTCGACGGCTCCTGCTCGGCTGGTTTCTCGTCACCTGATTCCTTCACTGCTTCAACTGTGCTAGAAGCTTCAGGCAGAACCTCTGCCAGTTTGTCTTCAGGCGTGCTCTCAGCACTCTGTTCGACTTCTTTCTCTGCCTCAGTCTGTGGCTCTGATGTTTTTGCAGTAACAGTTGATTCCGGAGCTGGCTCTGTTTCCTTGATGTCTTTCTGAGAAGCTTCAGTTGCAGGTTCAGCCGTTTCCACAGCAGTTGATTCGCCATCAGCGACAGCTTCGGTATGCTCTTCCTTGGCCGGCTCAGAAGCAACCTCGGTTGCGTTAGACTCAGCGGCGGTTGTCGTAGCTTCTGTTGCAGATGTCTGATCATGTTGCACCTCCTCAGATGAAGGCTTTTCTTCGTGAGGCTTTTCAACAGCCTCAGCCTTGCTGTCATCGGATTTTTCTCCAGTTGCATTCGTCTGTTCAGCAACCACAGCCGGTGTGGCTACATCTTCAGCATTTGACGGAGTCTCTGCCTCTGCAACTTCTGGTTTCTTTTCAGGCGCTGCCTCCGCAGACTCGTCCTTGGTAGCTACAGCATCGGTAGCGGTCTCTTCGCCAGCATTCGGCTTTTTGTCTTCGACTTCTTCAGAAGGAGGCACCTCGCCTGCTGTCTCTGTTGTTTTGCCTTCTTCAGAAGCACCTTCCAGAGATGCTGCAGGTTCTCCCGAGGCCTCAATCTTAGCATCCTCACCGGCGGGAGTTTCTTCTGTGACTGGCTCCTCGGCATGAGCTCCGGTATCGACTTCGGCGGAAGCGGGAGCATCTTCCGACACCTTCTCATCGACCTGCGCAGCGGATGTCTCGGCCTTGGATTTAGAGTCAGCGGGCAACTCAGCACCATTCACATGGTTCTCCTCCTGTTCCTTGGACGTTGTGGTTAGGGCATCGGCCTCGGCCGGAAGACTAGTAACCGTGGGTCCGCTTTTGCTATCATTCGTGACTGTGCCGGATTTTCGGGTCAGATTTAAATTTCAATCTGCGCACAAAGTTCTGTATTTCTGCTCAGACCAAAAAAATAAAGAAAATACTTACCAGCTTCAGCAGCGGCATTAGTAGGCGCAACGGGCTCTTCAATCTCGGCCATAATTCAATGGTTTGTAAGAGCCGTGGACTCGCGAAAAGGGGGAGGAGTGAGGTGAAAATGAAGTCAAAGGCTCAATTCCGTCGAATTGAAGGGAGGAGGGAGATATTCGATAGGTATTAGGGTGGAATATCCCGACGAGGCAGGAAAGAAGCACAGCACTGCCTGTGAAAGAGTTTTCAGAGACGCGGGAGAGGAAATAAGAGGTACAAATACAGAAAAGCGTCAAAACAACAAGAACAAACAAAAGCCAGAAAGAGTACAAGTAATCTCAAAATGACAAGGGTATCACGTTTGTTCAATGTATCATAACACTCGTAAAGGAGGAATAATTAATGGACAGTTTTTGGAGGGGAGGACGCAGAGAAAGTAGAGGGGGAGAGGAGGAAGGAAGGAAGGAAGAGGAGAGAAAAACTTCTTCCTCAGGCAATCACAGCGCCTATATATAACCACGTAGGTACCTTACCACTTAGGTATCTACTATCTCCAGCAGCCCCTCTCACTTGTCTACCTCGAGGGTGTGACTCAGGCGACTGGTTGGTTTGGACGCTAAGCAGCAGACTATAATCTAGATAGCTATTTAATATGAAAATTCTACTACGCAGTTATCAACATGGCTACAAAAGCCGCTGGTGGTCTAAATATCAAACAGTATTGCGTGGTGTATAAGTCCGGCGTGTATAAAATGGGTTGAGTCTGCTAGCAGCAGACTAGCACAGGCACTAAGACGAGAGCAGCAGCTGTTTGCCTTTTTTTGGTCTCGGTAGGTTCTTCGTTGTCACAGTGACAAGGTCCTAGCGTGGAAGCTTTGGGCAGATCGGGATTAGTTTGAGAGTTAGCTCTCGGTAGGAACGGAGAACGTATATTGGATGTGCATAAAAGAAAATAAAAAGAAAAGAAACATTGCGGTTTCTCTCTCCGCAAAACTCATAGAGCCACCTGGCAGGTAGTGTGCTGATTGGCGAGCGAAACAAGTTTATGCAGGGTTTGGAGGTTTCAAGACGGTTTATGTGAGGGAGGACGGCGATAATGAAGTTGTCCCAGAGCCAATCCTTTTTTTTTTCTGGATGAGCGTTTTTAGCGCGGACATGGTGGTATGTGCGAGATGATTTGCTTTGCATGCGGAGCCGGCCTGAACGCACTCTAGCAGTTTGGGCCTTGATATCAGATGCACAGCACGAAGTCAGCAGTTATGAGGATGCAGCGGTGGCTCGTATATACAATCTCAAACTCCCAGGACTCTGAGTGCTGGACACGATGATGCTAGAGACGACGGTGATGAGGATGAGTGAGGATGTTGATATGGGTCTCTCTGAGAGAAAAAGTGGACGGCACTAGCCTCAGCCGGCTAGTCGGCAGCCTAAGGCGCCTAATTCCATAGCCTAATCCCGACTGGCCGAGAAAATTGCTGACCGCCATATCACTCTCTGCACGATCACAGAGTGAATGTGCTTAAAACACCTTGTGTGGCGGCGAAACCTGATAATGCACATGTTCGCATGCGATCTTCGAGATATATCCACTGCCGAAGGTATGTATGTACGTACTCGGATGCGGTAGTACATGGCAGTAGGAATATTTACATGGTACGTATTAGTGCGTACTACTTTCTACAAAGGTTGCTCGTCTTCAAGACGTAATCTGGCTTTGATGACGTGCTACCTAGTGTAAAAACAATGACAAGTCATCGCCACGTTGCTGCCTGCCCTATGAACACAAAAATAAAGAAGAAACATTATGTGCAGGTAAAGTAAAAGCGTAGCAGCAATGCATATGCCTAACACAGGCATGCAACCACGCCCACCAACTAAAGCAAACTAGACCAATCGCCATTGTCCACGTCCGCATCGATGTTTTTAACTACTGCGAAAAAATCGATGAGCTGTCACAAGTCATGTATAACATTGTTCGTTTCGTTCGTAGTGGCCGAGTTAGTGTCTATTAATTGATGTTTGTAGTTATTCGTTCTCATTCATACTCATATCTTGGATACTCTTCCCTGCCCACGGTAGATCGCGAGACCTTCAAACAATGTCCATCACATGATCTACCCTGAGACCGCCCCGCGGAGCGGCCTAGGACCTGACCTTGTCTAATGTCTGATAGATGTGTAATGCGGGGTATGACTGCAACGTCAACAGAGGCCAGGGCCATCTACAACAAGCGTCCTGTGTGAAACTAGAATACCGCGGCAGAGCTCTTGCTTCTAAATTCAGACAGACTATTAGGAAAATTGTCCCGAAAGTATATCAACATCGACCTCAAAGCTGACCCGATTCCAAATCACTATACAAGGGAGAAAAAGAGAAGAAAGAAAAAATCCAAGCAAGAAAAGGAAAACTCAAACATAAACATATGAGCTGGCTAGTTTATACAAGAAAAGAAAAGGAAATGTCGTTAATGTCGTCACAAGATCATCATATGTCTGGCTGTCGGTCAATGATCAAAATATCTCGAGATCCTCGAACTCAACAACCAAGTTGTCTCCTACGCCACCGCCGCCCCTATCGTCCAGTCGCATGCCGTTCATGGCTTCCCACATCGTGCCTCCCCTCGGCATGCTTGTTGGACGGCTGGCATACACTCCGACATGGACACACTTGTCCTCGACTCCGTAGAAAAACCAAGTGACTTCGCGAAGTTTCTTCCACGTACTTCCAACCGCTCCCGGCGTGACTGCGTACGGGGACAGGGACGGAATCTGATACCAGATCCAAAGCGAATACCCGACTCGCTCAAGTTTAATTCGCAGTGATGTGATATTCGTCGGTATATTGGGCATAGCGAGCGGCGACAAGCACCAGTCTGCCCCGTCGGAGGTTGCACTGACCGAGGCCGCATTAACAGTGCCTGAAGAGAACTCCATGCCTGCTTTCACCCATTTGCAAGAAGAATGCGATGGTGCCCTGGCATTGTGACTGCGCATGCTGATTTCGGATGACGGTCGCAGGGTTTGTGTGGGTAACGACGCGCTGGGAGTATTCCCAGCGAAGATGACGAGTCCGCCTTGGTCCCATTCCATTTCCCAGTCAGCGCTGATGGTGACCTCCGCCACGACAAACGGGCGTTGCAAGGAGGTGAAGACCATGGGCGCCGTCGATGTGTCTCCATTCGGTGGTTTCCTCCACAAGTCTGTATTAGGACCGGCAGAAAGAGTAAAATAATCCATGCATGCTGGCAGCGTGAAGCTCGAAGGTAAGTTCAGCGCTCTAAACGAAGACCGATCTGGTGGCATTCTGTCGATTCCACAGCGCGATTTAGGGTTCAATTCAACTCAATTGGACGGGTGGATCAAGTTCAGGGGGGCAAGGACAAATTTCAAAGGAAGAAAGCAGAAGAGGAGCCACTGCCAACGCTCAATTGGCTTCTACTAAAGCGGCCCGCTGTCCGCGCGGCTGGCAATTGCTCCGAAAGTCTTGGGGGAAACGCTAAGATAGTTCCTATCCCAAAAGAAAGGGTGTATCTGTTGGAAGAACAGCAATGGCTCGTGAACTGAATCGCTTTCCGAGATCCGACAGACAACGACAACAACCAGGAAGGCGAAGTACTTGAGAGAGAATTCGATGACCAAGCCAAGCAATGAATGTTCAGGCCACTAGAATCATGGAAGCAGGGATGGTCCAAACGCAATTCAGAAAGTCGAAAAGGCGATACGGCAAGCAACCAATGCGAATAGAAGAGCTAGTTTTACTAGTCTGGGTGTTGCCAAAGTGAGGCTGCTGACTGCACTAGAAGGCAGGGATTGCTTTTCTAGCATTAATTGATCCTGCCGTCTAGCAGCTTCGCGCTGATTTCAACGCCGGCACTGGTGAAAATCTTGCAATGGTCAGAATAACAGTGCAAAGCACATAGCAACGAGGTTTAGCGCTGATGCGAGAGGATGGGTTGAGATCCCGAAGCGGAGCTGAGCAGCTCAAAAGATCGAAAACGGAAGCGGCCAAACGGGATTAGCGTGCAACCCAACGCGGCAGGAGCAAAGCGACCAAAACCCAAGACAACTTTAAAAGTCAATACAAATGGAAACGGGAAATGGCAAAACCCAGAAAGATAAAGGTGTTGGATGGGCTCTGAAAGGGGGAGGAGAAGAGACGGCAAACCGGCATCTATATATACTCAGGTGCAGATATACTGCCAATCCGAAAGAGCAAAAGATAAACAACCAACCAAAAAAAAGAAAAACACACAATGCCATGGACTTGCCACAACTACCACTGCAAGTAACAATGCAATGCACGCTCATATGTATATAATATAAGACTCTGTTTGCACAGGCCGTACCTTTTTCTTGTTAGAGATGTAAATCCCGGGCCTTCACCGGTATCGTAGATGAAGGTATCGTACAAACAAGCCCGAACCAGGATCGCCTAGCCCTAAGTTCCGAACAAGCAGAACAAGCGCAACGTATCCCAAGACTGGTGGTTGGTCAAACGATGGCAGCGACTTGAGTTATCTCAGGGTGTGTTTGTGGTGTGTGTGTGCGCGGGCTGCGATTAGTATTTGAGTGTCTGGGTGGCGCACAGCTCGCTGACTGAAACCAGACAAGGATGGCGCAGCTGCATCCTGGAGAGAGTGTTTGACATGGTCCATAGCTTGTCTGGTGCCAGCTGAAAAAAAGGAATTAAGCCCAATCGCCAAAAAGCGCGGCATATAAAAATAAAGCGCGGAAGATTGCTGAATGGCTCGCCACCAGGAAGGAAGTGCGAGGAGGCGCGCCTTTCCGCCAGGAACCAACCCGCCCGCTCTTGCCTCTTGAGACTTGCCTGGCCCACTCGATTCTTTCCCTCGCTATACACAACTTGCAACTTGCAACTTGCAACTGCAATGCCACCACTGCAAACTACTCCCTACCAGATTCTCGGATTGTCACTGTCCGGTGCGTTTGAAAACCCCTCCGGTCCTCATTCAGAGCCTAGAACGGTGTTTGCCCTGCATGTTTCGCCCGGCAAACAAGCCCGTCACATTCCCATGAATCTAGAGCTCTACTAAGCATGCAGCCATATCACGATGGATGTCCGACTGCTCAATGCTCGGCAGTCTTCGATCTAGAGTGCCCCAGCCGGGACGGAAGCAAGCTTACTATTTGCTTGGTGCACGACAGCCCACATCGATGCATTCATTGAATATGCTGCATTGTGCTTTTTTGCCGCCAGCTGAGATACGCTCTCCTGCAGTCGTCGCCCGGTCCGATTCGTGGTGTTCTAGAGAGAGGCGACTGGAAAGAGTTCGACTCGTTCACTCTGTGATTATTACTGATTGACGGATGTTGGGCTGCCAGGCCATGTTCCTGGATTGGGATGGCAACATTGTAGGGCCAATAAGAGCGGCCCGAAGCCATACACTTTCAGGTGGGAACTCTTTTAGGGTTTTCTAAGCGCGACAAGTGGATCTTGCACGGAGTTGGTGGATTGTCAGATGGCGGCGCCAGCTCGTCATTTCTATCCAGTGCTTACTTCAGAAACCATCAGCCAGGAGAGGTACAAAGGTTGTGCGGCGTGCCTTATGGCGGCCCGTGTCTTGCCGTTTAGCCATTTATTTCAGACACACCGGTGGCCGTACCAAACAAACAAGCGATCAGCTTGTATGTATCACCAGATGCAAACGACTAACAAACCGCGCGTTAGAAACTCGCGATTTCGATTGCAGCTGCCAAATTAATAAATCAACCAACAATGGACCAATGAATTAATCAATATCAACGGAACATGTACATGCTGCATGCTCATGTATCACAACAAGGGCTCGTTTGTGGCAACTTACACACGAAGGCTGACAATCGATTGTTTCACCCAGGCACTACTCCTGAACAATTGGCTCGACCCCCTGGCACGCTGTTTAGCTCGGTCTACGGAGTGGCTGAAGAGAATTGCGTCCTGGAAATGAGGACTTCGCACTCGAGCACCCATAACTAGAGTACCCGATGTTAGTGCCTGGTATCAAAGGGATCGATCCAAAACTACGGTCAACTACGAGACTGCGTGTCACTTCAATTTCTTTGATTTGTTTGTTTGAATATACCTGCTTTAATTTACATGCAACAACGAAAAAGGACAAAGTCTTCCCTGCTATACTACATGAAAAGAAGAAAGATGATGAGAGGGAAAAAAAACCCCAGAAAATATTAATTACCGATCTGCAAGCATGTTCTTGATGCTGCTATAATATTGCGGCAGAACATACTTCTGGATTTCCTCCTTGGCGAGCCACTTGAAATCGCTAAGATTTTGTGTGTTGGCCATGAGATCAGCCTGACCAGCCAGGATGCGGCTTTTCATGAAGAATGTCTTTTCGCCTGCAACGAGCTCTTTCGAAACCTCATCAGGCTTGGGCACCTTGAATTTGTACGAGTGGTGGCCGACTGGATGGAAACCGACAAACCAGGTATTCATGTTGACACCCGCAGATTGGGAAAGGGTACGTTCAGCGGCCTGTCCAAGATGTAACAGCTAGTTAGCCAAAAGCCTCATGTTTCAGGTTAAGAGCCTGTAAGGGAAAAAAAATATCAAGACGTACGGAGCGTAAATTCTCATCCAAGCCAACGGACGAACTGGGGAACTTCCAGTATCCTTCCTTCGTCTGCACGAGCAGATACAATGTTCTCTGAAGTAGACGGTCTAAGCTCTTATGGTCATTCTTCTTATCTGCCTCTGTGACACGAGATGCCGGCCGCTCAACGTCGACTTTCTTGGTTGTGCTTCCCTCAGACGAAGCCGTAGTGACCACTTCTGCATCTCGCAAGAGCATTTCTACTTGATGAGACGGCTCCGATTCCACAGCGCCGACAAGCAACTCGTCGTTCCATGCTTCTTTCGAGTAGGCATTGTATTGCCCGATGTCGCGCGACGGTGTCAGCCGCTCTTTGTATTTCCTCTTCCAATCCTCATCTGCCGGCGTTCCGCGTTTGAAATAGAAGTATCGCGTGAAAGGAAGCGCAAGACGCTCGTTGAGTCGTTTCTGATAGAAAAAAAACGAACTTTCAAAGGGCGTCAAGTCGCGAGTGATTTGCGGAGGACGAGAAAGGACAATGCCGGCTTTGATCGTAAAGGAGGGAGTCACGGCTTCGGAGCTCGACGCGAGAGAAATTTCGGTTTTGGAGACATCAGAGCCAACTACTGTCGACGCAGCCGATGCATAACTGCGTGTAATTGTCTCTTGACAACTTTTGCATACGGCGGAATGAGAGGTCGGCCGCCCTGGAAAGCCAAATAAAAAAAAGTCTCGGTCAGTTTATTTTCACCTCCCTAACAATTTGACCGATTGGGCATCAAAGTGAACAACATACGAACAACAGCGGCTAACCGCCTGGCGCTATTTGACCCTATGGACATGTCTCTGGATGGCGATGTCGTTCCAAGTCCGCAAAGTCCTCTTGCTCTCATCGAGAAAAGTTCACTTTGCAGCTTAATCTGGTCTCCCGACTCCGACAACTAAGCTAGCCCCGAAGTAGATTAGCGCCGCGTGACCGACAACTCAAAATCCGATTTTTCCTTTTCTCTCTTTTCTCCTTCTTCTAAAACTACAGCACCTATCCTTATCATCACCTAGCTGCTTTCTTCCCCTCACAGCTAGTTGACCATTTAACGGTGCTCAGATGAGCGTTGCAGCCATTTTTCGCTAGCGGTACCTTCTTGTCCAAGGCGTACAGTTAGATAGACGCTGCGTACATCCTTTTACTCCGTGCTTTACACATTCGAAGTGGCCGACGAAGGGACATCAACTCTATATTCCTACAGAATGCGTCGCTGTCATGATGCTTCTTCGAAGGGTTGATATTCTTCATTTCTACCTACCACCGTCATCGAAGCTTTAAACTTCACAATCCAGTATGCAGACCCTCTCGTATGTCCCAAATACTCGAAGCTTGTTACCGTAAATTTTCCAAATCGAGGATGAGAAGGAAGGAATAAGTTTATTTTCAACAACGACCGCGGCCAATGCATCAGATACGTTGGTCAGGTCTGACCCTGAAGCTTCATTGCTGTCATCTCTTAACGTAGCAAACACATTTTGATGAGCGAATCTGGATTCAGGGATATTCTTGTCAGGAGAATGCTTCGTCGATGAGATGCTGGGTTTAGCTGCATCTATAGATTTTGCCTGCTTGGGTGAGTCTGGCAACGATTCGGTCTTAGAAATCAATTGCGATGGCCCTGGGAAAGCATCTGGCAACTGAATAGCTTGCCTAATGAAATTCTTTGCCGTCAAAAGACTGTCGTACCCAGCTTCGTGCGGTTGCTCATGGCCCTCGTAGCGTGTGTGCTTTGAATCAATCACTGCACAATTAGCAGAATAAAGGTAGTTATACAATGGAGATTTGATATTTGCTCACCGATCTCAGGGTTTGTAATATGCTTGCATGCTTCGTCAATCACACCTAGCGATGCCACTGGGTTCATATCACCACATTCATGTGTAAATATGTATTTCGTATCAACCAACATCGGGAACTTCTCGTGGAGCAACTGGATAAATTCCTCAATCCGGTCTGGCAAATCGCCATAAAAGCATTGACATAAATAGACCAAGTCCAAGAACAAATTATGCCCAACAACTGGGGGTCGGCGATGTTTGCTCTGCAGGCGTGCTTTGATATTCATCGCGAAATCCTCGATAGTACTGCGTCTGGCATTGAAATCTTCACCATCCAGGACCAGAGGCTCGAATACCTTGGACTCCAGCTGAGAGAGGCCATCTCCACCCGTCAAAGCTTCAATAATCCATCTGAATCCACGATGCTCCAGTAGATGCTTTTCTAAACGGCGGATTTTTTGTTGGCGTATATTTTCCTCCTTTTTCTCATCGAAGTTGACGACTTTTATGAAATCACTCCGGCCTATCGATGTAAGCGTCGGGTATTCTGTTTCTACCAATTGGTGCACAAGCCTTTTCTGGTAACGATTTAGACTCGTCACAGCAGGTCTGCCATCAGGATAAGCAACCGCATTGCGCGATGGGATATTCAAATAGTCCTGCGTTTTCTGGAGTGGTAATTGATCAATGTTTAGCTCATCTAGTACACGACATTATCCGCGTAGTGATTGAAGCCTACCTGGCCATTGTTTAGCCATTTGTCAATATCTTTGCGCACAGCTGCAAGGAAAGCTACGGATTCTGGTTCTTCCTTGGGCAATTCCACCTGAGCAATCGAGACTGTACGCGAGCGGCTAATATGCTTGGATGCCTCCTGCGTTGCTAATTCCTCCTCTTTCGTTGAGAGATACCGCACGCCCTCTTGAAAGGGAGATTCCAAGCTGAATCCAACCTTGAGCAGAAATTGAGTGGCTATAGGCCTGGACTTAATATATCTTTTTGCAAACGAATATGTATGTGAGTTGAAGGTAGTCTGTTGATACATACCAGCGCTTGAGAAGCTGAATGTGCGATCGATACCTAGTACGGGGTCGATCAAGGGACTCAAAGAAAAATTGTAAGGCTTGAGAATATATTTTCCTTGGATAAAGACTTATTAGAAGCTTTTATAGTATAGCTAGGTGACAGAGAAAAACTTGATACTCACCTGCAACCTCATCTTCCTTTACAATAGTGAGTCCGACCTGCAGGATCTGGTATTTCTGTGCGGCAGCCTTTGACTCTGCGTATCTCTCCTGGAGTGTTTGCCGACCCCCAGCTATAGCTTGATGTGATGAAATGCCAGAGAATTCAAAATCGAGGGCGACAAACGCGCATTCAGTGAGGTCTTTGAGAATGTGTGGCAGATGCCGAGGCCAGGTTTGTTCGGTGACTCTATCCCACTGCTCTATGAAATCCATGTCTGATTCCAGCTGTGTAGGCAACTCTCTGGTTGATGGCAGTACTTAGAAGATAATTGCGGGCAATATCCCAGAATATGTTGGTTGGATAGATGAAGGAGAACTGTATTCAAGGATCAATCTCGCTTCTTTGCTATTTTGAATTCTTATTGGAATGTGATGCTCAAGTGAGTCAAACGAGGGATCGCCAAAATGAGATTATTGACATTTTGACAGAGTGCATGAGTCAATATGCATGACTCTTTCAGGCGAATGAGAGGAAGTCGAGTGAGCTGAGCCTGATCATGCCTGGATTTTAAGGTTCCCGGGGATCCGACTGCTTACCAAATCGGGAAAGCAGCGAGTCTCATTGTGCCCTACAGTCAACCTGACGACTCCTCTTGTTGTCAAGAGCAACTCGACGGCAATAGTCTCACACACTCCAGTCATCGATCAAACAGAAAGGAAAGCTAGTCGATCTTCTCTCAACTGGCGTTGGCCTGGCTGTGGAGGCCGCAAACTCGAAAATAGGATCCAGCTCTCAGCAACAAACACGACAAGCATCCCAACGGCCCTCTTCGGACGTGATAGCTTCTAATCCACAACGATATCTAGCAGCTAGAACCACCAACTAGCGAGGAAGTCCCGCTTCATTTTTAAGGCATGCCCCCAAGGCTCCTCAGGAAGATTACGACGATCGCGATATCGACGATGTACCTCCGCCTGGTTCTTCTCTGTCTAGTGAACACTCTCAACCAAATAAGCGTCTGCTATATCCAATTATCATCCTACAACGGAGACCCGAAGAGAAAAGCCGGGGCTGGATGCTGGCGTACGCTCCAGAACTAAATGAGTTTGGCATTGATCAAACAACATTTTTAAAGTTCTTATACGACTTCAACGAGTCTCACAAGGTGAGCATCTATCTAAACATAATTGGGACTGGACGATTGTGTTAACATACCCTAGTCATCAACATACTTAGATGCGGTCAACTTGGCGGCGTTCGGTGTGGGCTTCGCTCCTGGTATTGCTCCGATGGTGATATCGATGGCTGTTCCAATGGCAGTGTCCTATGCAAAGAAGACTCAAACCGAAAGGCAGTGCGTCACGCCTCTTCTCACTAAACCTTGAAGTACTGTCTAACAATGACATGCGTAGATCAAAATCATATCTTGGACGAATGAATAGCGAGCTGTTCGAACTATGTGGTCTCTACGCCGTTGTAATGACACTACAGCCCATTGATCAAGCTTCTTTGACCGTTGATTCAGCCACTGCCAGCATTGGTGGAGGCCATCATGACCAGTATCGGAGCTCTGACTACGATATCAACGGGTATAATCCTCCTGATTTGCCTCAATCTGCGCCATTGGTCTTTCCCAGTCCACAAGGTTTTGACATGGTCCGTCCTAGAGGGAATAGACTCAAGGAAATGGGCCAATTTACCGCAGACTACCTCGATCGACGAGCCCAAGCAAAATATGTACATATACCTATACTGTGTTGTTGCTTCTTTTTTTCTTGTTTCCATCTACTCGCCATGACGTTTTACATGCTCAAAACAATCCCAACTGGGGACTTGCACTTTCAGATATCGGATTCAGTAGCTTCATGAGCGATCCGCGAAGCGCAGGCCACAACAGCGGTCTTCTCGGCCAGCTTACTGGCAGGGCATCATCTCGCCAAAAGCAGTTGAGTCCTAAGGAGGCGTGGAAGCAAAGAAAAAAGGAAGAGGAAGAAGTGAGAAAGGAACTAGAAAAGAGAAACAAACTTGGACTGCTTAAGACATTAAAATCCAAGGCGGCGATGAGTTCTGTAGGTCGAGCCAATCGTCTTATTCTGATGTCATCTTCCTAAAGCATCGCAGTGGCTGATGTGATAATCGTTTGAACTATCCCTGACAACGATATTCTATAGATCTCCGCAATCAGCCGAGATACCACGGAATACCCGATTTGTCAAGAGGGATCTGATAGGCCAACAGTATAAGCAAGTGCATAAAAGTGTTTGTTACACCACAAGTAAGGGGTTGATTTGTAGTATATCAATCGTCGACTGTGTCAACAGAGTTTTGGATTCACTCGTACTGCTGCAGGTCCGTGAAATAGACATGCCAGCCATCATGAATGGACAATCAACTGACGGGCTCTCCTGGAGGGAGACTCGGCCGCGCGTCTATGAGAGACAACTAGACTACATGGAACTACTTTACCACCAAATTGGGTCAATTTTTGCTCAGACCGGCGCCGAGCAATGGTGTGTTAGTATATGTGTCAAGATAGACACCGAGACTAGCGGGGATGCACTTGTACAGAGAGTGAAATCGGCTTGGGTGAACATGCGATTCAAACACCCGGAAATTGCCTCGACAATCAAAGAAGACCGACGTGTTTACGAGGTTACAGACAATTGGGAGTCCTGGGTTGCCAATACATTTGAAGTCATTGCGGATTGCACCGCACGAGAAAGTTTTTCGCATATGCCACCTCTCCACGGCCAAGCATCGAAGCTTTATTTTTTCTCACAGAGCAACGAAATTTTAATCAGAAGCTCACACGACCGAATAGATGCACGAGGGGGTTTCTGTCTTTTGGACGATCTCATTGGCGTTATTGCTAAACCCGAATCTTGCGAGTCTCGACCTGGTGATGAAATAATCAATCTGTCTCCGTCTATCGAGACCGCTGGACATTTTCCACCAACAACGAACGATGATTGTGACCAAGCGACGGCTCTCCTGTGCCAAGGAGCGGTAGGAGGCTTATCAATTGGCCTGAATGCGAGTAATTTGGGCAAACCACCAACAGTCAAAAGAACATTCGAATTTGTGTTTTCGGAAGAGGAGACCATGCAAGTCATCAAAGCCGTGAAGGTAAAAGGCTTCACTGTGACTCAAGCAGTTCAGACAGCGCTCGCCCTGACATCTAAGCTGCTTGGAACCAGTGACAGAGATTTTTACTCGTCGATTGCAGTATTTGATCTTCGCGGTATCTGTCCCGAAGAGCTACGACATCGAGTTGCAGCATACCATAGCGTTTGGCCGGCAAATGTTGCAGTTGACCGTTTCGATAGTACCTTGGATCGGTTCAAGGAGATGTATGTTTCGTTCCCAGGGAGAAAGCAAGAAACAAGCAAGACTGGCATATACCGTCCCCTTGTCGCTGCCATTAGAGGTGCCCTCTCAGTGCCTCCGCCATCCCCAAACACGTCTGTTGGACTCTCCGCGCTAGGTGTAATAGACAAGCAAATGACATGGCAGCATGAAGGTCTCACTGTAACAGACTTTTGGCTGACTTTGGACATATTCACTCCAAATGTTGTCTGCACGACGTGGACCCGAGCAGGCTCGATGCATATCTATGCAAGCTTCAACGAGCAATACTATTCTTCGGAAGATGTCAACTCGTTTTTGGCGAATATGAAGACGATTCTCTTTCACGGGCTTGGTATTCGGCACGATGACTCTCTGGGTGCGGTGATCTAGGAACATGTACGGTGACGGCCATAGAGTCTTGATATTTTATTAACAATTTAGGGGGTTGAACTTGCCTGTAACTGTATCCAGATTTACTGACATGTCGTGAGGGAATTTCGAGATCATTGTTGACATTATTCGAGCTCGATGAGCGAGAAACAAGGGGCATGCCTGATGCCTTAAAACTTAGGCATAAATCCGCTTTGCCATTGTTGATTAGTAATAAAATCACGTGATACTACCTTACGGACCAATCAGAGCAATTTGTGCTGAGGAATCTGAAGCTCCTTTGCAGAGAGCAAGAGAACCAAAAGTACAGTAGCTAAATAGTAGTAGAGACCAGCAGTAACTGCAAGAATAAAAATTACTATTCATGGCCCAGCTCGGTGCGTATGTCGGTTCAGCCAATCGACGAAGCCGAGGATAACGTGTTAGTGAGAAGCTTCCCCGAACTTCAAGCTTAAGCTGTTTGCTTGTGCTCTTTCGCCGACGGTGCAATTCCTAATAATACCAGCAGTTCCGATTCCCTAATTCATGTCTTATGAACTTCTCAATTTTTTGGTTAACTCTATTTTGATATCCTCGAGTCGCTTTTTCATTGAACACGTCTCTCCTCATCATGGCCACCCAAGACGAATCCCATCTCACCTCGTCGTCCCAATCGCTTTATACCTCGACTTCGACCCTGCCCAATTCGAAATTATGCTCTCAGATATATAAATCGGCCTCTCAGCTATTCCTGACCCGTCGCCTTCAGGAATCGCTAAACACTCTCGCCCCAATTTTAACGACGCCAGCCACCACCGATGACGTACAGATCGCGAACGGGGACAGCAGCGCTTCGGCACTTGCGCCCATTGCATTTGCATCCAGCAATGTTAGGATTAAAGTGTGGAATCTCTACATAACATTACTGAGCAATATCGTCGATTTGGGACCCGAAGAAGGCAAGATAGAGTTCGGCCAGAAAGAGTGGAAGGCTATAGTAGCCAAAGTCCGCGATGGTTCGATCTGGGAGGAAATTGTACAAACAGGCTACCAAGCCCTTGAAGGCTCTGTTGATGCAGATGTTATCTATAATTTGTGAGAGATTTTGAATCCCTTCCCGTCTTTTGAAATGTTCTCTCCCTGCTAACCGAGACTCTCTTGCAGAGGAACATTATTACTGACACACTGCGCATCGCAAACGCTCAACCAACAACGGTTAGAAACATATCTTTCCACCTATCACCAGCCGGACTTGGATGTTGCCGCATACATGGAGAATTCATCAACGGGTCCGAGACGACTCACCCGTAATGGCGGGACAGATACCCCGAAGGATTTGGCAGCGCGGGTGAAAATCATCGAGTTATTTACTCTTCATGTTTTACCCCAGAATGGAGAGTGGGATTACGCCGCGGAATTCATTCGACTTAGTGAGGTCCTCGACGAGGAGCGCAAAGAAGTCTTCCTCCAGACTCTAGATGAGCTCAAAGACGAGAAAGAACGAGGAAACCAACGAGCGGCAGAGCTACAGCGTGAGAAGGAAGCAGAGATAGAACGTCAAATAAAAGAAGCAGAAGAAAAGCAAAAGGCTGCGAGCGCCACAGAGAAAACTCAGAAAATTTCGAATGGACACCAAAGAACGAGCAGCGAGGTGGATTATGGGATCGACAAGAGCCATCCGACCGGTGCAACTAAGAATCGACTAGCCAAAGGAGGAGATAAACCTATACAAGCAGGCGATAATAAGAAACCAAAATCCAGTGGTGCCACGACTGCAAGGCGAACAGGATTCCCACAACCCTCATCGTCCTCGAAAAACGTCGCGGAGAGAGAAAAGCCTGTGTCTTCCGTGTCCCGACGTATACTCTTTTTCTACAACCTCCTTCGAAATATCTTGAGACAAATTCAACACTCCGTTGCTGGGAACCCAATGGCATTCCTCCGTACAATTCTTTTTACACTTAGTTTCCTTCTCGCGCTGAGCAGGCAGGATGTCCGCGCCAGGATACAACGACTAACTAATTCAAGTTGGCAAAAGATCAGAGGCACGGTTGGGATGGGCATGAAGGTCAGCTATATATAAGGGTCGGAGACATTGAACAGGGTTATTTTTTTTAACTTGGCATGTACATATATCAGAATGAATTGAACGAGGATTGACTAGTATAATGATGCTCCTAGCAGAACGACTCGCAACCCTAGCCCTGGGCCCTAACTCAGTCGGGACCAAGCCGTTCGGTAGAAATATCAGCCGTCGGTGAAGTCGGCACCTCCCACCGACCACCAAGAACGAAAAGGTAAAAGCAGATTGACTAATCTCGTATGGAAGACATGCTAATTAGTACTCGGTCGATTTGAAAAATCCTTGCTTTTCATATACTAACAATGGAAGTTCCATAGCCCTGTCCCCTTGGTCTTTCTCCTCTCAGTGTTGAATGAAAATGGGGGCAGAATCAGAGGTAGTTCTCGACCAAACAGATAACAACGACAATGTGTCTGTGCCAGAGAAAGCAGAGAACCGGACATTGAGATTCTTGAAGAAGGCAGCGCTCTTCATCCTAAGCCAATGGCTTATTATCGGCATGGGCATCGCATGCCTGCTAGCCTACCTGTTCCCCAACGTCGCCAAACACGGCGGCATCATCAAATCCCAATACAGCATTCTTTACGGCGCTGTTGCACTAATTTTCTTAATCTCCGGGTTGAGTGTCCCGCGGCACAAGCTATACACGCATATGCTTAACTGGCGACTACATGCCTTGGTCCAGATCATCTCGTTTCTGTTTGTCCCCGCCGTGGTTCTCGCAGTAGTGCATCTGATCATTGCCACCGACCCCGAGAAAGAGATCGACCCGGCTGTGTTGGCAGGCTATATAATCGTCTCGTGCATCCCGACCACAATCGCATCGAATGTGGTCATGACAAGATCCGCCGGCGGCGATGATGCCGCCGCACTCGTCGAGGTGCTCATTGCCAACATCCTCGGCCCTTTCTTGACCGCAGGCTGGACAGTGACCCTGATGCCTAATACTGCTGAATTTGAGCCCTGGAAGAGCGGGAGCAGCAACATGACCAGCATGTATAGAGATGTATTCAAGCAGCTCGGTCTGAGTGCCTTGCTCCCGCTGGTCGTGGGACAGGCGATCCGATGGACATGGGAGAAGCGAACGAGCATGATATTACAAAAATTCTATGTCAACAAATGGAGCACCGCATGCATGATACTTCTCGTCTGGACGACGTTCTCATCTGCCTTTGCGACTGATTCGCTCGAGGCTCTCTCAACGCAGAGCGTTGTTTTCACTGTGTTCTTCAACATTGCGTTGTATCTCTTCCTAACCGCCGTTTGCTTTTCTCTGTCTCGACCACCACAATTCCTCCGCAAGGGCTCCTGGGGTAAGCGCGTTTTTCAAGCGATATCTCCAGAGGAAACGATCGCGGTGTGCTTCTGTGGCCCCGCAAAGACGACTGCGCTTGGTATCCCATTATTGTACGCCATGTACGAATCGATGGACCTCTACACGAAATCTAAAACGTCAATTCCCGTTTTGCTGTACACCACTGAGCAGATATTTGTGGCGCATTTTATGGTGTATATCCTTCGTTGGTGGCGGACGCATTTGGAATGCAGCGGCGAGAAGCGCGACACCGAGAGTATCGCGGGAGGTGGCCATGTTTAGGACTTATTCGGGTATTTTTATATAGATTTAACCAGACTTTCTTTTGTGGTCAAGATGCTTCAAAATTTCGATTGTTGCTTCTCAGGAACGCGGGGGAGCACGTGCCGATAAGCCAGGTAAGCTGCTCATAGCCTTCCCCGCAAACGCGATAAGCAGTGAGAAAAAGCATCCATCTCACCAACCCCAATAGTACCTACCCTACCCTCCTTACACACTAATTGAAGCATTATGCCCATTATGCAGAACATACCGAGCGACTGAGTCATCATGGTTGGCATCCTTGCTCTGTCCTCATGCACTTCCCCCGGACCGAGATCGCATTTCGGAACTTATCCTCAACAGCCTCGGTTCCAGAAACGCGAGCAACCCAGAATCTCACTCGCCCCCCGACTTCACCCGCAAACGGTCCAAACAATTAGAATAGCAGAGTAAAACAGTGGACAGACCGGTGATTGGCTCAAAACAATCTACGTCAGACTGCTCGAACAACCCTCCCCCAAGGGTCTTTCACATGCAGATTCCCCAGCTCCATGCGGTTTGGTTGGTTCAGCTGCTGGGTACTGTTCGATAGTTTGCAAAGCTTGGAAATTCGGTGATTGATTGACTGGTTGACTCACTCTCAACCAAATAGCCGTCTTTTTCTTTATAACCTCGGAATCCTAGGTGATGTATATATACAGACTTGGCAACTTTCCATTCATCCTTGGGTATCTCTATAACTTGCCCGCAGGATGCACTTGGGCTTTTTATTTCCGGCGCTTTCAATTGATTGAATTGCTGCATTGATCGCGCAAAAAGTCGGATTTTTTTTTCATCCTTCCCGTTTCCCAACTCACATGCTTGTGAGACCTTGTCGCTCTATACTAAACCAGCTCATCCAGCTATTGTATATTGTCGCGCACATACAAACCAGGTATCTATACAGGGGGATACATAGCTTTGAGCTATTAGAAAGCATCCAACCTTCGAACCTGCCCTACACTGTAAATACTTCAGTATTGATAATCAATCTCGCATGAGGTACTTGCGTGTGGGGAGGTGATTTCAAACTATTACTACCGGTGGTATCTCTCTACATGAGCAAAATGTCTACAAGGACATCAAATGGCAAGAAACCAGCTTCGGCTGCTACGAATCTTATAGGTTTGGCCCCAACTGATCATCCGACTTGATACGCAATAATGCTGAACATGGAACTTTAGCCGGAGGAGGTGCGGGCATGATGGAAGCTCTTGCTTGCCATCCGTTAGGTACGTATACGAGCCGGTAATATGGAAAGGTGTTTTTGCTGACACTAGACAGACACAATTAAAGTTCGGATGCAGTTGTCGCGAAGGGCGCGAGCACCTGGTGTAAGGACGCGAGTCTGTGAAAATCAGTAAAAGCGAGGATCGACCTGCTAACAGCTATATAGGCCAAGCCGCGTGGATTCATCACAACTGGAGCTGAAATTGTGAGGCGGGAGACTGCGCTAGGTCTATACAAAGGCCTCGGCGCGGTGCTGGGCGGCATCATCCCGAAGATGGCCATACGATTCACGTCGTACGAGTGGTACCGACAACTCTTGACTGACAAGGAGTCGGGCGTCTTTACCCGAAAAGCAACGTTCCTCGGTAAGTTTGATATTTCTTTCTCAGCTTGAGTGCCCGTCATAGAGCAGACACTGAAGTACTTGCAGCCGGCCTTGCCGCAGGTGTTACCGAAGCCGTCGCCGTCGTGAATCCCATGGAGGTCGTGAAAATCCGCCTTCAGGCACAACATCACTCTCTCGCCGATCCCCTCGATACGCCAAAATACCGCAGTGCACCGCACGCTCTGTTCACTGTCGTCAGGGAAGAAGGGTTCGTAGCGCTATACCGCGGCGTGTCTCTGACAGCACTGCGCCAGGGCACGAATCAAGCAGCCAACTTTACGGCCTATACGGAGCTGAAATCCGCGTTGCAAAAATGGCAGCCGGAATACGCCACCAAGGAGCTCCCATCATGGCAGACCACCATCATTGGACTCATTTCTGGCGCCGTAGGACCCTTCTCCAATGCGCCCATTGACACCATCAAAACGCGACTGCAACGCACGCCCGCAGAACTGGGACAGACTGCGATAGGCCGGATCAGCTCGATAGCAGGCGAGATGTTCAAGCAGGAAGGCGCGAAGGCCTTTTACAAGGGCATCACGCCCCGGGTGATGCGAGTGGCGCCAGGGCAGGCAGTTACGTTCACCGTGTACGAGTTCCTCAAGGGAAGGCTGGAGAACAGCAGGTGGTCGGTGGTTGGGGGGAAGTACGAAGAATAGAATAGCAAAGAGATAGATGGACACCTGTATCTTAGGGCAGCTATACTAAAATGAGACATACTATACCCAAGGCGGCTAGCCTTTTGCTGCCTTGACACTAGTGGCAGCACGGAAGACAAACTGTGCAAACACCACATAGGCAGCAGTCCCAATCGGGACTAGCGCAGTCATGCCGCCGCAGGTATAAAAGCGCCGCTTCCGCCCGGCGAGCTTTGTTTCTTTCTTCTTCTTTTCTTTCCCCATCCTAGTGCTCGGGCAGTTCGATTACCAGTGAGGATTTCATCCGAGGTATCGATTTTGCTAGTTGAAAACTACCTAGTTTGACCACTTCAACAGGCCTGCGGGTCAGTTGGGAATTTTTGATCACTTGCCTTTTTTTTCTTTCTTTTGACTCACCATGCCTTGTGCTGGTCCAAGCAGTCGGGAGAAGATGAGCGGATGGGGATGCACGGTATAATGTGCCGTCGCTGAATGAAGCTTGCTTCATTTCATTACTGCGTCGTCCTTGCGACGGCCAGTGGAGAAGTGAATTTGTGCACTATATTCCTATCTTACAAAAAGTAGCGACTCCAAGTTAGCTTTGTGGGTGGTTATTACATGTAATTGCACGTGATGCTTATGTAACAGTAGATTCAGGTCACATGATCGACGTTTGGGAATTCCAGTGGTTGTTTACAAGACAGCGGTCAACAGTCTGCTGCTAGTATATGTATTTACCCAAATGAGCATTACCAGAAGCCCCATTGAGGGGTCCCTTTTCGGTGGCTTACAGGTTAATATTCCGTGGTTATCCAGGCTACTATCGTATCAGTCATGATGTTGTAGTTGGAGTCAAAAACAAACACGCCTCATACCACAGCCGATTTTCCAGCCCAGTAGGTAATCAAGTTGCTCTCTTCGAATTTCAGATCGCCAGACTTGTACGCCTTTTAGATCCTTTTCTCGATAGAGTTCTTTGGATTTTTTCAAGTATTCCAAACGTTCCACGCAATTCGAAGCTTATCCCTTCATTGGGCTATATCTGACTGACCCTATTCGTTAGAAGAAAACAGGAAATAAAAGAAGATACGAACATACTCACGCCAGTTTCTGGATAAAGCTTCTCTCTGAGACGAATGCCTTGGAGCAGACCATCCTTTACTTCTTCCAGTTTCCGTTCATAGGCGGCGATGCTTGCAACCATCGACGGTCGCTGAGAGGTATGTTTAATCAGAATATTGAAATGACCGAACATTTGAGATCTCACTCTAGGTCTATTCCCTCCTCAGCAGGACAGGAAATCGCGGTCATTTTGGCTCTCAAGCAAGACAGATAACCAGAAAAGTTGAGAGTAGTTATCTAAATGTAGCTGAGCTCATACCCTGGCAGTTGAGAAAGAGGCTCATAGTGCCTTGGATAAAAAGTGATCGGGGGAATATCTGAGGCTCAAAATGCTCTATTGGACGAGCACTCTCGATGCCCTTCCTGTCGAACTTTGCCAAGCTAGCTAGGCACTATCATACGATAAATTGGAAGCATTTGGGCTGCTTATTTTAGTGCAATTCCAACTCCTTCATTATAAGAATATGCCTATAACGGTAGAATTGTGTCATAAGTTCTCAGACAGCAGTACTTCCAAGACAAATAATTTTCTTGTAGCACGGCTCCTGGGAATGGCCGTTTATTCAACAATTAGAGGCTGAAATTCTAAGCTTCTCTCCGTGCGCCCCTGGCGTTCTCTCGTGTCAATCTGAAAATGTGCAATCGTTACATGCCACCAGAAGTTTCCAGAATGCTACTACCTTGCCACGATTGTTACCCCGAAGTAGAACTTTTTGGGGGCGGAACTTCCGAGAGACCCGATATGTCAACAGTCAGTTTAGTTAACTATCGCACATAAAACGCTGGCTATTGCTACTTATTAGTTTCATGTAAGAAATTAGACTTTAGGAGATTTAACTACTTGACATCAACCAATTGACAAAGGGACAGAACGTTGCTTTTGTTTATGGCCCGTCAGCATCATGAGCCGGGATACTACCATGCTCTCGTAAATAGCAGATCTATTTCTTTTCCTGAGAGTGATTGAAGTCTAACTCAAATGACGCTATCAATGACTAAAATTTTGCTACTTAACTACATGCTAACATCGCTGGGAGACATATAAATACCTAGTAATACTTATAATAACCCCTTTTGGGCTTCTAGGGGGATGCCTACAACCACATTTCCTTGTCATGCAGTTTTCAGCTCTGGTAGTACAACTGATTATCATTTGTCGATCCATGAGGCTACAATTCAGATTGGAAATAGAAACGAAGTAGCCAAGATTGGCATAAGCGTTATGTGACATCGCTCAACCCGTTCCTTGAGGACCGCGCCTGATCCGGGCTATCCCATGCAACCTTGGAGTTAGATCATGCTCTGACATAGCTAGAGCCACAGTAAATGGGCTATGCCAAGGAGTAAGGTGCTTCTCGTATAAATAGCACTGGCTGCTGTAGATTGACGGACATGGATAACTTCCATTGAACAGTTTCGTTAGTGAGTTCTATACGCTCTTTTGTAGAAACAAGGTGTACATACACTGTTCGACAAAAGAAGAGCCGGCTTTAGGGCTAGGGCTATGTTTTCCCAAATAGGCGGAGCCAGGCTCCTGACGCTGTCCGCGTTCCTTCTTCCTTCAACCCTCGCCGCCGGCGCATGGAACAGTTCCTCATCTGTCGTTCCAGGACGATATCTCGTTGAGTTTGAGGACAGCACTGATGCTGTGAGTGTTTTTTTTTTTTTTTTTTTTTTTCATAAGAAATCATTAGCAAGACGGCTATTAATTACCATTCCCCAGACCTCACATATATTCTTTTCGTCTCTTTCTGAAAACGCCATTGCAGCAACTCCTGTCGTCACTCTCGACTATTCGTTGTTCAAAGGTGCCTCATTTGACTTGGGCGATGTCGGCAACGAAAAAGCCCATGTGCAGAAAATCCTGTCTTTGCCTTCCGTGAAGAGTATCCAACCGGTTCGCGCCTACTCTCTTTCAGAGACTTCCGGATATACTGTGAACCAAGGCTCTGTACTTCCTCCAGCTCCAGGTCCGAACTCATTGACCTCCACCCCGGACACCTTTAGTCCTCATGTCATGACCGGTGTAGACAAACTCCACGATGAGGGCCACTTTGGTACTGGCATCAAGGTTGCGATTGTGGACACTGGAATCGACTACACCCACCCAGCCCTCGGTGGATGCTTCGGCGAAGGTTGCAAGATCGGGTTTGGAAAAGATCTTGTTGGCAACGACTTCACGGGGGCAAATACTCCAGTTCCAGGTGACGACCCCATGGACTGCAGCGGACATGGCACTCACGTTGCGGGTATCCTGGCTGCAGACTCCGTTGCACCCCAGTTTACTGGTGTTGCTCCCAACGTGACAGTCGGCATTTATCGTGTCTTTGGTTGTTCAGGCATTACTACCACCGATGTCTTGGTTCAAGCATTCATGGAGGCTTATGAGGCAGGTGCGCAGGTTATAACTGCCTCCCTTGGCGATGCCTCTGGTTGGAGTGAAGAACCTTCGGCTGTGGCTCTATCTCGAATCGTGGAAGCCGGAGTGCCTTGCACAATTGCAGCAGGCAATGATGGTGACATTGGGGTCTTTTATGCGGAAGCACCTGCTACAGGGCACGGCATCACTGCAGTGGCGTCTGTTGATAATATTGTCACTCCGGTTCTGTTCAAAAATGCAAGTTGGTCGACCGAGAATGATACTACGCCAGTACCATTTACATGGGTTCCATTTGCTCCTGCGAACATCCCGAATGGCACCTATCTGCTTCATGATATCGTGAACGGCAGCGCCGATACTTTCATTATCTGCAACGAAAATTTCACCATCACAGACGACCTTACTGGAAAGGTTGCGCTCGTGCCCCTTGATAGCGGTTGCACTTCTGGTGCTGGAATTCTTGATATGGTTGTAGCGGCTGGTACCAAGTACGTTTTGTGGTACTCCTCTAGGGTTGGAACTATACAGAGTATCAACGCCACTACATGGAATACTGGAATCGAGTCAATCGGTATGGTAACCGACGACCTGGGTGAGGAATGGCTGAAGATGATTGCAGCTGGAGACCCCGTTTCTGTCCACATGATTACTCCTAAATATTTGGATTACTATGTGGTAAACACACCCAACGCTGATTCTGGTGGATATGTCAGCCACTTCTCAAGCTGGGGGCCTACATTTGAAGTTGACGTCAGACCACAGGTTGCCGCGCCTGGGGGCAGTATTCTTTCCACATATCCCCTGGACCTGGGAGCCTACTATATTGATACTGGCACATCTATGGCTACTCCTTTTGTTGCGGGTGCTATGGCCCTCATCTTGGAGGCCCGTGGAAAGCTGGACCCAGCTACAATCAAGAGCATTCTTTCGGCCACTGCCACTCCAAAACTTTACAACGATGGCCAATCTACCTACTCCTACTTGGCTCCTGTGGCACAGCAAGGTGCTGGTCTTGTCAATGTTTATGATGCGGTGAATGCGGTAGGTGTTTTGAACATCTCCAGTATCTCCTTCAACGATACCGCGCACTTTACAAACTATGCGGCCTTTGAGATTCAAAATACTGGAAATGAAACCGTCACTTATACCATCGACTACGTTTCTACCGGCTCCGTATATACCTTGCCAGCTAGTGGTGACCCCATGCCATCAGAGGGCGGAGACGGTGTTGCCCTAGATATCACCACTGCTTCTAGCGCGACGTTGACCTTAACCTCTGATACTGTCACCATCGAGGCAGGAAAGTCTGCATCCATAGGGGTGTCAGCCACGCTTCCTAATTTGACGGCCTCTCGTATTCCTGTTTACGGCGGATACGTCACTCTCAACGGTACGAATAATGAATATCTTACCCTACCCTACATGGGTGTGGCATCTAACTTGTACGACGCTGTCATATTCGATACCGCCGATAATCTCACGTACGTGTCCCGATACTTTAGTTTTGATGCTGTGCCTTCGGGTTACGCTTTCACACTCCCACCTCAGAACAGCACCGATGAAGAAAAGGAGCTATACGATTTTCCCGTACCAGTATCAACGGATGCGTTTGGAACTCGTGTCCTCCGCCTTGACCTAGCTCCTGCTTATTCCAATAGCACAGTCAACACCACGGAAGTTCTCGGAGAGAAGATCGTTGGTTCTGTTTCTGCCTTTCCAGCCATTGCACAGCCAAGAGGACAGTGGCACGCCTTTTGGTATGGTGACCTGAGCGATGGCACCTTTGCTCCTCCTGGAGACTATGTTTTCCTTTTCCGTGCCCTGAAGGTCTTTGGTAATGAAAGCGCAGCAGAGGACTACGAGACCGTCTGGAGCAATCCCTTCTCGATTATTTACAACACTACCACCACGGCCTCTTGAAGGGCTCCCAGAACAGTATCTAGGTAGTGAACATGATTTACATAGGTACCATAGGCAGATTGCGTGTATATAGAATTAGGCAATGTATATAAATGGACGAGGACTCACACAAGTGCATTATTATAGTCGGTAATACTGGACAAAGAAAAAAACAATCTGTTCCTAGATTACCTCCGCGAGGAAGCTGGGGGAAGTTCCTAAGTCACTGTTGCAATCTTGTCAATCGAACAAAACGGAGAGGTATGTATGGTAAACAGGTCGTATCGAGCGGTATTTCCAGTACATACTGAAACGGAGCCGAGGCTGTATTTTACCTGGTCCGTGCGAGGTCCTCTGTAGCTTGGACGACGACAGGAACTACCAGGTATACTCCGACCACCAACCAACTGCTTATATCTTTTCAAGAGAGAATCATGTCTAAAGAATTTGACTTGATTCTTCTGGGCCCCACTGGCTACACTGGCGCATTTGTAGCAGAACACATCTGCAAATCCTTCCCAACCACGCTCAAATGGGCCGTCGCAGGGCGTTCAGCTTCAAAGATCCAAAGCGTTCTGGAGCAGTTGAAAACGCTGGGCCTGGACAGGGCAGATCCAGGTGATTAGCTCTCTTTTCAGGGTAGACGCACAGAGTATGCTAAAACTACAGTAGATGTTCTGACAGTCCAGTTAACTCCTGATGAGCTCGACGCCCTGGCAAAGCGCACGCGATTGATTGTTAACTGCGTTGGCCCGTACCATCTCTATTCGACACCCGTTGTCGAATCATGTGCAGAGAATGGAACTCATTATATTGACGTGTTAGTTACTAGAGCTATCTTCATTGCGCTTTTACTGACTCCCGAGAAACAGATCCGGCGAAACGCCGTGGATTAGAAGAGTCTTGCAGAAGTACCACAAAACCGCCGAGAAGAACGGGGCAATCGTATGAGCCCTCGCTTTTATTCTGTCTTTCCAGAAATGCAAACTTCAAGCTACTTGACTCACGCATCCTTAGATTGTTCCATCCTGTGGGTTCGAAAGTGTGCCCCCTGATATTGTGGCCTGGGTAGCTGTTGATTTTCTGCGTACAAAGCTGTCCGCCGAACCGGTAGAGGCAGTCGGCTGTCTTTATGATTTTAGGTGAGGCCATCCAATTTATCCGGAGCAGTTGAGTGAGAAACCCGACTATTGATGATTCATATCTGTCTGGTAGATCTGCTGGTGTGAGCGGCGGCACCGCCTATTCGATTTTGAGCACACTAGAAGGCGCAAATATATCAGAAATGCTCAGCGCACTCGACAGCTACTGTCTCTCTGCTACTCCAACCCCGCCCACACGTATTACGCCACGCAAATCAATCGCTGAGTTAATCTGTGGAGTGCGCGCAGCCTCTGACCTTGGGACCCTAACGACGGTGCCATCACGCATGGCCGACGAATCCACAGTCCTTCGCAGCAGTACCCTAATGCCGGACCTTTATGGACCTAGGTTTTCATATGGTCAATACCTCCGCGTCCGTAATGTATTCCTAGGGACAATATTCCATCTCGCGTTCAACAGCATCGTATGCCTGCTCGTCTTTGCGCCAATCCGTTGGCTGTTTCGCAAAATTTTGCCTGCACCGGGCGGCGGCCCTTCAAAAGACGAAACGGTAAATGACTATTGTGAACATCGTATTCTCATATCTAGCGACCAGAGGGATGAGACTGGAAGACCAACGAAGGCTCTTGGTAGCATTGCGTATCAAGGGGGCCAATATGACCTGACCGGCTTGACCGCTGCTGCCGCCGCCAAAGTTGTCTTGAACCACGAGAAGGAAATCAAGGATATTTCTGCTGGGTTTGTAACGTCAGCTACCCTGGGACAGCCATACGTCGATGAATTGGAAAAGGGTGGGTTTAAATTTGATGTCAAAGTTCTGAACTAGCGTGTATAATTAGGCGGCATTTGCCATTGTAATAACTAATCTGCTTAGTGTCTATATAGGTAACGTGTGAGTTACATGTGTTGTTTAAAATTAACCTATTTTAATCAGTTAATTGCCCTGGAAAAGTTAGGTACATTTAGTCAATCATATTCAAAGAGCTACCAGGCATCTAAACAAGACTCGCCACCTACAAGCTACTTCCTTTTTTAGCAAATTGACCCTCCAGCCAGGAGCCAATGCTCTCATTCACCCCTCGAGGATCCTCCGTCAGCGCCCAATGTGACGTATTCAGCTGCTTGATAGTCAGATCAGGAATCCACTGACCCATAGACTTGCTCATGCTAGGCGGCAGTGCCGAGTCCTTCAGAGCTTGGATGAAAAGCATCGGCACATCGATTGTTGGTGTTGAGGCGTATGGCTTTGCATCATTAAAGTTAATTTCAGTAAGCCGGTACCAGTTCAAAGGGGAATGGATCCCATTGCGAGAGTACTCTTTGACATAGAATTCGAGATCCTGGTAATTCGTAATACTGATGATGAGCAACGTGGTATATCACATATCTGTGCATATGTACGATGCATTCAAAGAGATAAAGGGAACAGAAAATACATACCTCGCCATTCAGGAGAGGAGATTGACCGAGACTATGAAGTCTATCAAGAATAACGCCCTTTGTCGCCTCCCAGCCGTCTTCTCCCTTCGGTGTTCTCCCACCGTACAAGCTAAGCAGGAACTGCCGAATATCGCCGCTGGTACGGACGATTTTCTCGATTTCCCCAGATCGAAATTGCAGTTGATATGCAAAATTAGGCAGATAATTGGCTACAATATCATCTAGGGAAAGGTAGGTTGCCCGTGGCGGACTGTAGGGGGCACACGCCGTGATAATGTGTGAGATTAATGCTCGCTGGTGGTGGTAGATGGCGTAACACAATCCAGCGCCCCTATAAGTATTAGGAACAAGACGTCTAAGTTAGTCACTCGGATTCATAGACAGTAGTGATATTTTGAGATAAGAGAGTGATGAAAGTAAAGCCATCATACCAGTCATGACCACAAAGGACAATCTGAGATTCCCCAAGTTTTCGGACAAGCTGCGCAAAGTCGGATGCCATCTTCTTGAAAGCGTAATCTTCCAGGTCATTTGGGGCTTCCTTTGTTTAGTTTCATCAGCATATTGCTAACTGTTCGTCCAACTTGATAGACAGGGAGAACTCACAGTCCGTCCGTAGCCCAGTTGATCTGGAGCAACAATTCTAAATCCAAGCTCAAGCAGAACGGGGATTTGATATCGCCATCCTACCGCGAGGTCTGGAAAGCCGTGGATCTGTGATTGTCACGGTTCGTCAGTGGCCTGCTTTTCTCTAAGCATGCGGCGAGATTGGACGATAGGGAGAGCAAACCATACCAAGAAGACGGTAGCTTTCCATTTACCAGATGAGGGTTCGCCGTACAGGTATGCTTTGTAATTCAAAAGATTCGATATCAGTATATACGATGGAACACAACCGAGCAATTCGCACCATATCTGCGCCCATTCAAGCTGGCACTATGCCATTCAACCCGTTCGTCGCCATGAATATTGATCTTGTCAGGTTTGGATGCCATGCCTTCTTTCTGTCGTATATTGATTGAGCCTACTAGGAAAGGGGGTTTTGCGAAAGCTTCCAATCGTCGTCACTAATGTCAGGCAGAAGTTGAAGATGTCGGCCCGAGGTTGTTGTATTCCAAGACTCAACTAGTTAGCTGGGTGACACTGACTAATGCCTGCATGGCTAGCCAACTGACTATTACTGCCTCTCTAGTTATGTAACCTGTGTGGATGAAGCGAATACCAAGCAATCAAATTTGTATATTATGATGTTCAGTCATGACAGTCATTATGGTAACCAATCACTTGCACTGCCTTCGAAGAGAGACCTCTAGAAACGAAAGGTATTATACAAGCTTGGGAAATGAGCAATAGCACGGCATATATAGTACATGTGAGTTGCTTTTGACGGCTACTTCAGATGTAGCTCTTGTTAAGCAAGCATCGACAACACGACATAAGGAATAGATTGGTTAATAGAGAACCATATCTTCCTTATCCTCTTCCATGACCTCTTCCCCCTCATCATCTGGACGCTGGTGCGTCGATTGCATATGCGCACCATCGGTGCTTTGATCACCCCTATCTGTTGCTGAAGATGTCGACGCGATTCGTTCTTTTTCTTGTTTGCTTTGGTCTATTTCTTTCCCGGATTTGCTATCGATATCCTGAGGGCTTGTGTGCTTTTCTCCGTTGGATGTTTCATTTGTCTCCCTTGACTCGTCTGAAGGACCATCCTTTGTATTTAATTCCTTTTGTATGCCTCCCTTTTCAGTTTCCTCTTCCTCTTCTCGCCCATGCCAGCGTTCTTCAAAGTCCGCCTTTTCTTTAGAAATGATTTCATTCACTTCCTGACGCTGTCTCGCGATCGCGTCCTCATCTTCATCTCGTAACTGGAAAGGTCGCCATAACTATACGCTTGTCAATGCCGAGAAACACGGTATGGTCTAGGGGATTTCAAATGGAAACTTACTAAAACAGGCTCCACCTTTGTTCGCAAAAAATTGGCTGCTTGAAGCAAATTTCGATGCCTGACGCCCATCTGATTGACGCACGTAAGCCTATATGAATCCTATAAAGGTTGGAAAGGTAAAACAAACCGAAGAAGCTTCCAAATCTCTTTGCTGTTTTCGCCGCTCAATCATCATATCCTCTTTTTCCTTGCGCCTTGCTTCACTCTGCTGTTCATTCTGCAGCTTGAGCTTTGCTTGTTGGCGCTGCTCAATATCTGCCCGCCGCTTCTGTGCTACCGTCGACGGTGTTTGAGATAATGTGCCAAGCAAACCCCCAAAGAGTCTTTGTCCCCGCTTCCGTTCTTCCGTAGCCGTGGCAGCGTTTCTTGAAGGTCTCGCTGTGCCTATGGCCTGTCCCGCAGTAGGCTGCGGCGGGGACGGTCGAGCATCGTCCTCATGCTGGTCACTAATACGCCGTCGTTTGGTGCCATTTTCAGAGACTGACGACTTGCGCCTTTTCTGACCTGCTTCTGGAGAAGCGTTTTCCTCTGGTTGAGGAACAGAAACTGCGGAGGGCAGAGTCCTGAAGAATCCCTGTAAGCTTCAAAAATCACATTGGAGACGAGTGCACTGCGCCAGGGAACTTACTCTTCCGCCATATTTGGTTGAAGACTGGCAGCTACAAGCAGAATGCGACGCAAGGCCCTGTCGAGAAGGAATTTGTATATCGTGCGAGTCGCAAGTCGTCGCCGTGCAGGCCATGGATTAACTTCTGGGGGTGGCGCTCGGGCCACGTCCCGTGGAACCTTCCTGGACAGCCTTTTCGGGTTCTTTCCTCTTCTCCTCATCACATCTTCTTCACCTCTCGACGTTTCATTTGCGCTCTGACTAGGAGAATATCGAGCCCCCTGGTAAACTAGAAACCGATCTCGACCTTCATTACCACCTGTCACCATGTCCCGCCATCACCCCGATCTTGTCATGTGCCGCAAACAACCAGGCATCTCCATCGGCAGACTCTGTGACAAGTGCGACGGCAAATGCCCTGTATGCGATTCCTACGTGCGGCCAACAACGCTCGTGCGCGTGTGTGACGAGTGCTCCTTCGGTAACTACCAGAACAAATGTATCGTCTGCGGTGGCGAGGGTATCAGCGACGCTTTCTACTGTTTCGAATGCACGCGCCTCGAAAAGGACCGTGACGGCTGCCCGAAGATTATAAACCTGGGTAGTTCGCGGACAGATTTGTTCTACCAGAAGAAAAATTTTCGAAATCAATACTAGCCCTTGGCCTGCGATCATCTACGTTGTGTGCTAGCAATCTGATTGACTATGGCCTATTCAAGGATAGTGCGACGCAATGGAGAGCCGGAATTTGGGGGAAATGGGTCATGAAAGCTCCCATTTAGAAGAATGTCTGCGCTCTACTCGAGCCTACTTTTGGCTGGCTTGATGGGACACATTTTACCGGCCAGGGCGCTTTGGTCTGGCAAACCCGCGTTTTGGTCCTTCGTCCTGCGGCGGATTTACCTCCTCATTCAGTCGTGCCTCGGTGATTTCATCCGGCGAAGACCCTTCGATCTGTTGTACATGTTAGACCGACAATCCTTCTAGCCACAAGATAACTCAAGGATTTGATGGGCTGTACCTTTTTGCTGACCCTCACTCCTTCCGCTTCCGCCAACTGGATTGCCCCTCGACGTGTGCTTGCATAAAGCATTTTCTCCTTGATGGATGATCCGGTGGGGCATGTGTATATGAAAATCACCACGTCAGATCCGGGATAATGATAGAAGGTATATCGCGGCGCAGAGTCTGAAATCTTAGAGGCCACGGCGTTCGCAGAGATATTCGACTCCGCAGCGGCGAGTGTGATGGTTTCGGATTTGACAGCAATGGACTGTGTATAGTGAATTAGCAAAGCAATCAACGAAAGTCTTCCAGGGTATTGCAGAACTTACCAGCTGAACCAACCCTCCATCTTGTATAGATCGTAGAGCGGTTTTTGCGTCCTCATCTACAGGCATATTCACTCCAATACCACCCCCTGTGGCAATGCCGCTTGCTCGTGCTAAACTGCCCCCAGTACCAACATCACGCCCCGCTGTTCCATGCCTAGCTTCCTCTTCTGCCCGCCGAACAGCTTCCAATTCCCTCTCCTTCTCGTCCATCAAGTCCTCTCTCTTATACGAAGCATTGGAAGTACCATTGCCCTCCAGGTCGCGCTCCTTCCATGCATCTTCTCCGAATACCTCTTCTTCCTCGGTGGCGAAGATTGTGGTGACAAACTTCTCGCTGCCCAGTTCTCGGGTCAACGTAGCGCGAGTCGAGGCAAATAGTGTCTTGGCTCTAACACCTGCATTAGAGGGGATATATGTCAGGGCTACGAGGCCGATGGAGGGCGAGTGGCGGAGGACTAGGAAGAGAGGTGTTTTGGGCTCGAGGACGGATTGGAGCCGAGGGAGAGACGAGTAGAAGGAGCCCGAAAAGGGAATTGCAGCACGGGGCTTCAGGCTCTCAGAGTTGATGGTAATGGGCAGCGCAAATTGAGAAGTATCCGAGGTAAATGCTTGAAAGGCATCGTGCAACTCAGACGAGACTATACAAGAGAATGGCGGTCAGTGGATTGGCGCTGCGGGGTAGACAAAGGAAAAGAAAGTCTCAAGATTTCCTTGGAAAGACAAAACGCACCCGATATTCCCGACTGCATTTTGCTTGCGTGTCGTGATGGGTTGCGTTTGATACAGTCCCATGCAAGCAATATGGGTGGTGTGTCAGACAGGGCGGACAGATAGGTACCTTGTTTACCAGGCAGCACTCCGCCCCTCATTAATTAGCCCGTCTCCACCTGCAGATAAATCCATTTGCCTTGGAAGTCAGGCATCTCTCCTTCCTATATCGAATAGCTGTAGCTACTCTAACTATGCGGGCGTTTCAATGGTCGTTAATCAAACAATACTACAATAATAAAATAGCGAAACCTCCCAGGTTGCATGCTAACTGTTACGACCTGTCGGACCTAGTAAGTATCTAGTAGTATCAACTCATACGGCCATACTGCTAGTTCTAGTGCGCAAGCCCCCCCCCAACGACCCCCTTAATGCCTATAGGAACAGCCCCATTTAGAATCCACGTGTGCCCTTCAGAGTAAATAATGAGCCGAAAACAAGAATAGTATTCCTGCGAGCAATGTGAAGTTGGCTGAACACGAGAGGAGGTCACGTTGCCCATGCCAAACCCGATTGGTGCTAGCGCCGAGCTTCAAAAAGGCAAACCCGCGCGGCCAGTCCTCACTTGCCTCCTCTCTCTCACTCCTGGCTCCCGGTTCTTGGCTGGTCAATTGCTCTTCATGCCTTCCATCAGTCGTCCATCGCACACTCTGGGCTTTCATCCCCCCTCCGATGGCCGAAACTTGTATTGTGTGCTTAAACGACCTTGGCGGCGACGCCGTGTCTCCTCCCGTCGCCGCCGAATCGCCGCCAAGACTTGATACCATCGTCAACGACAATGACAATGACAATGCCAGCGCTGCCGAACCCAATTCAGATGACACCTCTCGGCAGATCGGTCGCTTGGTGCCTTGTCTCCATATGTTTCACAACGAATGCCTTAAACCATGGGTTGAAAGGGCCAACAGCTGCCCGGTCTGCCGGGCCAGTTTCAATGTAGTCGAACTTCTCGACACTGTTGACGGTAAGTTCTTGTTTTCCTGTAGCCTGATCTCTGGGAAGCTAATGCACGGAATCAAGGTCCCGTTGTTTCAACTTATGCGGTTCAGGATAAGGCCCAAGTCGCCGACATAGACCCCTTCATGATCTTTGAGGAGGAGGTTACGGACGACTCGGATTCGCAGCCTTGTCCTTTCTGCGGCGACAACGACAACGAAGAAGTCCTGTTGCTGTGTGATGGATGTGACGTTCCGTCCCATACCTACTGCTTGGGGTTGGATGCGGTGCCGTCTGGCCCATGGTACTGTGAAACGTGTGAAACTCAGCGAGCTCTTAACGCTGTGTCTGACACACCGAGTAGACTTCATCGCAGTCGCCGCCCGGAACGTCGGACTCGCGCACAACAGCGAATGCTTCGCAACCACAACCAGGCAAATTCCCTCCAGTGGGCTGCAGTGTGGCAATCTATCTACGACCGTCTGAATATTGATCTCGATTTTCCATTCGACGAGGAACAACAGATAAACCGGTCTTTATCACACATTCGTGCCAGAGCATCTCCTCGTCAAGGCTCTCATCGTGCATGGCAGCGTCGTCTGGAGGTAGCGGAACGGCAAGGTGTTGGTCGCAGTTTTAGAGAACCTAGTGCTATAATAGATGAATACGTTCCTCGACCTTCCCGGCCTCGCGTGCCACGTGCTCCGACTCCGCAACCCGAGTCTCTGGAAGAAATGAGGGCCTGGAATGCCTTTGAACGAGCTAGAGAACTGGAAAATGATCCTAGTGCGGCACGCAAACGCAAAGAGCCGACACTTTCGCCATCTCCCGAACCAACAGAGCCTGAAAGGAAGTTAAAACGGCCTCGTACTAGGCGGATAGAAGAATTAGCAGCCATGGCAACAACGCAGAATAACAATGGCGAAGCATCACGCACCGCTGCTCGAGTCAACGCCGACAGTGCCTCTAGTGGGCCCAGTTTCCTCCAGTCCCTACTCAAAGAAGTTGAAGATGCTTCTCACTCTCCGCGAAATGATATCAATGGGTCTTCGAGTTTAGCGGTGAATACGCCTAGCGAGTTCCACAGCACTTCCGGTCCTTCATCACCTTCGATATCTCCAGCATCCTCAAACTGGTCTTCCCCCCGCTTGTCCTCTAGTCCCCCACCCCACTCCCGACGTGGTGTTTCGCCAGTGCAGTTGTCTCACAGCATGGATTCCCCGTCTTCTCCCTCACCAGAGTTTTCCCCCGCGGTCTCTCCCATTCATAGTCGAAGCGAGGATACAGAGTCTCGTGATAGACCGAACATACCACGCCACGAGTCCCACCGACAAAATCGATCTAGGAATGTACGATCAAGCGATGTTTCTCCATCACGCCAGAATCTGCCGCTTTCTGTAAAGACGGCTGTTCAGAAGTTGGTCGGTTCCGAACTCAAGCCTTTCTATCACCGTAAAGTTATCACGAAAGAGGAGTATACAGAAATCAACCGGACAATTTCTCGCAGCCTTTATGATCATGTACACGAAGGCGATGAACTGCAAGCAAGGCCTCTACGAGAGCTCAAAGAACGCGCCCGCAAGGCAGTCAAAGAGGCAGTAGATGCGATTCGAGGTAGTACTTTGCCTAGAGACGACAACTTAGAATTAGGAAATGTGGCGTTGGAAGGAAGTGGTCCTTGATTTGTCATTCGATACAAGATATAAACGAATATATGCATGGCGATGGCGTTGAATGTGGGAGTACTCTCTGGCCACGATTATTTGTATTTTTGTCTTTAAGACAATAGCTTGATCTCTTGGAGTGACTCGATTTATTGCACATATACGGTTGATAGCGCATTGTCTGGTGCTAGACACCCAAAGGGAACCTTGATATATACGAATTCTTTCAGTTACCACACTCCATCCCTGTAACATTATATAATACAGTATCATACAAGTATATACATTAAAAGAAAACCCCTGCAGCAGCGTTGTCAAAGCCTAATCACGTCTCCGGCTGAGCAAAACGGAATTTATTCAACGCGTGATTTCAACAAGCCTTTGGTCGTCCATCCTGAGAAGATTGCTCGCCCTTTTGACCCGCGACAGCCGCTCGCTCATCTTCAAGACTCTGAATCTTGTCGTCCAGAAGAGCAATCTCAACTTCCATGCTCAAAATCTTTTCGTTGAGAATGTGCTTGAAGTCATTGTCTGAAAGAGAGCGTAACGGGATCCATTTGGAATCGGCCATGCGCTGCAATATGGACCTTGATTCCTTCTTGCCTTGGTTGCTCAGATGCCATCTTTCAACCATGTTCCAAGAACCTTGTCCCAGGTAGCTTAGCAAAGAAAAGACGACAAGTCCTGGTGTGAATTTGCCTCCTGGATGAACTGTTAATCATGTTTGCTCAAAAGGGCTTCGTTGTGTTTCTTGAAGTATGCTACCCACCCATCAGTTTGGTGACAGCGCCACCGGAGAGACCGCCAGAGATAGCACTGGCGTATCCCAATTGCTTTTGGGTAGCATTATCTTGATAGTGCAGATGCACAATATTACTCCGTAGCCCTAATTTCCTTTCTCAGTAATGATCCAATCCCTCTTGTGATGTGCAACGATAAAACATGACGGTTCCTTACACCAAAAAGAGGTACCCCAAACACCCCAGTAAATGCTGTGTGATATAGAATGCACGATAGGGTGCTTGGAAGACTTCAAAATGCCAGAAGCGCCTCCATAAATAAGACCACTGCATGCTGTGTTTCCGTCTTAGTTGGATTATGGACGGGCGTGTTGGGTCTAGATGGGATTGACACAAAGACATACCACTTACACCCCCGAATTTGAAGGATGATGAGATGGTCTCAAAATCCATACTGATATTCGTCGTAACGAATCATCCACTTTTCACATTATGGGGAAGACAGTGAGCTGTTGTCGTTGAATCTGCAACGGCAGAGACTAAGAGTGATTGATTTTGGTGTTTGCCATGTTTGCATTTATCACGTGGACGCGCAAATACTGCATACCGCAGGTGCTGCATAACTTGGTTTTCTAGCTGCATGCTTGTAGTCACTGTTCAAAGTTTTTGACGACTCTTTTTTCTGGTCTATGAAATACAATTCATAGTAATGCAGGATCTAAGCCTGGGTTCTGTGGGTTATATGCATGGAATTCTGCGGGTAACCTAGGTATTACTATATACTTTTTGCATGCATCTAGCAGAGAGTGTCTATGCAAAACATGAATTTAAGAGCAGTCCGACTCTCGGCCTCATAAGAATAGCAGACAAGTATACAAGAAATAAAGAATATAAAAAAACGAACGTCAAGCGAAGTGGCAGATGTGGGGGGACAAAAGGGCAACTCTAGGCAGATTGGCTGCACGGGATTGGCTGGCCGGGCCGCACTACTCGTGACTTTTACGGCCATTACTAAAAATTATCTTCACGCCGAATCGACGACTTCCCCCTCTGCTGGATCCCTGCGGAGTTACCACCCAAGCCCTCGTCCATCACCAACCTCTGCGTAGGCTCAAGCGTCCTTGACCTGCTCTTCTCGCACCGAAACACCCTCTCCTGTACTGCCAGATAGACATCGAGTCCTTGGGCCGATTCCGTCTAGCGAGCGAGCCCAAAAGAAAAGTCCTGGGAAAAGACGCGCACAACTGCCCGCGCGCTTTTCCTGCTCCCACCAATTGCAACCATGGGTGCGTCCTTGAAAATTCCCTCCCTGCTGTCGCCTGTCGCTGCCCTCTGGGCTCAAGGATGTTGTTGCTAATCCATGCGTGTAGCGCCAAAACAAAAAGCCCAGAAGATGTCCATCGGGACCTTCTTGGCCGACGAGAGTGGGTAGTGTCGCTTTTATCGAGCGGTCAATTTGGGATTCGCTGACGAACTCTAGGTCTCGGCTCCTGGGCCGATGAAATGGAGGATATGCCCTTGCCTGGTAAGTAGAACTGGTAGCCCCCGATTTGGCTAGGATTGGATTGTTAAACTGACCTTTGAGTTGTTTCGCCAGCCGGTACGCCACCTTCTATATTCCCCCCCCC